>NW_009602695.1:539-12498 GCF_000690535.1 Cariama cristata | reverse complement strand
CCCCGCCACTCCGCGAAACAGTGAGCACCTGCAGTTTTTGTGGGGGAGTTCTATTAGTGTGAATGTGTCTGGCCTTAGGAAAATCAGACTTCTGAAATGTGAATCCATTTTTATGCTAAGGTAAACCTCACACAGAACACTTCAGAATTTTTGTATGTTCTAGCAGTTTAGATAGCAAATTATTTACAATACAAAAAAAGTTACTGCTTTAGAGGTATCTTCCCACACCACCAGTGCATTAAGTGTTCCCCTGGAGTGCATTAGCCCTCAAAAAATTTTTTCCTCTTGATTTTTTTGCATTCATGTGGTGTCTGTTCTTGAAGTTTGGAAATACCAGAAGAGGCTGAATAGTGATAAGCAGTTTTGAAAATATAGGCGTTGCTGGCACAGACTCCTTTCTTGGCTGGCCTGGCGATTTGAAGAGAGTGGGCAAGAGAAGTGATAAAGGATCCTGCACCAGGAATCCACCCACTGGGGCCAAACCCAGAAGTTTTTTCTTAGCCAGTCCCCCCTTGATAGGAGTTTAGATGCTGCAGATGGACACTTGCACACAAGAGTAAAAATTTCCCTCTGAGGATTTTTATGCTTGTTTGAATGAAGACATTCACTCACATCAACATAAAAGTCCTGGGGGTGAACGTTTTATTCCAAAGTGTGATATTTATGTGTGCAACTATTTTCATGCTCAACTGTTTAAATGCGGGTGCTGTGGGAGTACAGCCTACAGGAGGGATGTTTAAGGTTAGCACAGATATTCAGGTTGCATAAGAGCAGCAAGTAGCACAGGCTGCAGTGCTGGTTTGTCCAGGCCCCTGTGTGCCTACAGATTCCTCCATAGGTAGTCCTGGTTCCTCCACACCATGACTGTGCATCCCAAGGAGCCCAGAGTAAAAGTCAGATGTGTGCACGATGGCACAGGGCAGACAGACCTCACAAGGCAAAGCACTTTCGTTGTAATCCTATCCCAAAGTCACAAGGGTGAAGGAAAAGGCTTGTATCTGCTCCCTTCATGGCCAACACTGGGATAAACTCAATAAAAAAATTTGATTGAAGAGTGTCCTTGGGGATTCAGGAAAAGAAAAACAACATGTGATCTGTCCTGTGAACTGACAAGAGGTAGACTGAAAATGAAGAACAGTGTTAGTAAGCCAGTCCAGTGCTTTAATGAATAATGTTCAAAATGTGAGCTGCAGTTTTGCAGACTGATGCAAGACAGTCTAACGATAGTGATGCAACACAGCTGTGCTTTCCTGTGTTCTGTTGAATTAATCTGAAACCAAGGATTTGAAATCGAATGAAAAGACCCTGATGACTGGATGGCATCATCACTTCTTCAGCCAGCCTTAGACACCCTGCTAGCATGCTTAAAGCGTTTCCTTGTCCTTAGTGTTCAGTACAAGGGCAGGGCAAATCTTAGGTCTTTCTCTCCCTGTCAAAGGATCTAAAAACTAGAAGTAATCACTTAGCATTCAGTGCACTTCTTCCTACCTACCCCAGGCTTCCCAAATTCTATCGCCATGCATTGGATCCAAGTTGCTCCCAAATTACACTGGTGTAAATACAGAATTTGGGTCAGGACTGTAGTATGCATCTTTAAGGCTGTAAGTTCAGTATTAGCTTCTCTTTTTAATAAAAACTAGGGAAAAGATGTATCATTTCATCAGCTAGCAATGTTGAATAGATTTCAAAATACGTTAATAGTGTTTTCTTGCTTTTTTCAGATACATATGACCCCACCAAAGTTGAAAAGGTGTGAGATGAACGAAGAGGAGAATAGAGAGATTTCTGCTCTACTAAGAATGTTTCACTGATTTTTTTTTTCTGGGTGCTTTTCGTTTGTTTTTTGTTCTTTGATGCTTGGAAATTGCCTCCATTTGTGGTGTTCATGGTGTACTGATAATGCCTTTACCACTGCCACTAGGAATTAGCTATTCATATCTGAAACTGTTGCGGAGACCATAGAGAATTCTGACTTCTACATTGGAACCATCTGGCTTTGTAGTGTTAAGATTTAATACCTACCGTTGGCAAAGAGTTTTTATCTGAATTCTATTTCAGTCTTCAGCGGAGATGATGAAATGCATGAAGTGAGGCTTTTGAGCTTTCTCTTTGGTGTAAATGTAAACGTGGGAGATTAGTGAAATGATTTTTAAAAGAATGTAGATTTATAAGCTAAACTTCTAAGTATCTACAGTCTAAACTTTGTTTAACTTAAAGGATTTTTGGCCATAAGTAGAAAGTGCTGCTGCACTACGTAGGGGAAGGAATGCAAGAGAATGGTAGCGAGGACTGATTGTGAAATTATTTCTGACTTCCAGAGTTTGAATTTACTCGGATTAAATACTTACTTGCCACCTAGAGAGAAGAAAAGCAAAAACCCCAAAGTTTCTAAAAGATGGAAGACTTTTGTAGTACATTGTACAGAACGTGTAATTATAGTAGCTGGTAACTAGTGTTTCAAACCAATGCAAAGTATACCACTGGCTGTTTTGCACTCAGTATTACCTATTTTTGTTTTGCTGTTTAGAAATTCTTTATATGAAAGAATAGTAGCTGGTTTAAAATAGCCCATTTTAACAAAGTAACTATATTTCTTGTTACAGAATACTATCTATTTTTCTACGATGTAAACAATTGCTAACAAGTGGCAAGTATAAAGAAATATTATTATTATAATTATTATTATATATTAAGAAGACTTATCCCTCTGACTGAAGGTGCCCCAAGCAGATTTCACTTGTATATCTTAATGCACAGTCCATATTGCCACATACTCAATAGTGCTACTTTATTTTGTTCTGAAAAGAGCCATCTGTGTATGTATGTACTACAGGGTTAATTTCTATTTTTCCCTACTCAACCCTTGGATCATTCTTCTTGGAGCCACTTTCTGAAATACAGCTGAGAACTGTCTGGGCTGGTGTTGCTGCCATTACGTTCCAGTGACAGTGATTACCAAAAAGTGGGTTTGGAACTTTGTCCTGGTGTCTCTGAGTGGCTCAGATAAAATACCTGGTTTCTTTCTTTCACTTTGTTCCCTTTTACAGATTATGGGTTTGGATTAGGCCACTGTATAAAAATAAACAAAACTGGGTTTAATTCTTCCCTGAAGTCAACTGATGTTGCTGGGGAGGATTTCAGGCGTCTTCTTGATGGCATTTAAAGACATGGCTTTAAGTATATTTTATCTGCACACACAAATGCATGAATTACAGAGTTTATAACAAAGCCTATGCATTCTGCTCTTTGATACTGAATTAGCCTGCATAGTATCTGTGTCTTTAAAGGCTTTATGTCCACTCCTGTGTGTTTTTTTGTAAGTACCTGTGTACTAATACTCTCCTGATTACTTGTTCACATACTTCACTGGTTTATTCTACTGGTCTTTTCTGTTTTTTAGTTTAATTTTATTTTTTAAAATCTTCTGATTTCTTGAAATATTTTTCCTAAGTCTGTAATTTGGAAAGAACGACGGGGAAAAACACTCATCCTGTGTTTTGGCAGCAAGAATTTCTTGTCTGTAACACATGATTCTGTTACATATGGACTATTTAAAGCTTGTTTGAAAAGAAAATGTGGTGTATAATTTATTTTATGAACTCTTGTGCATGCTGTGTAACAATACTTGTTGACAAACTGTTCCCACCACTCTTACTATATCCACCTTTCTTCATCACCACCTAGGATATCTGGGGGCTAGTAAAGAGCTACAAAACATATTTTGTCCATGTCCCCCCCCCCAATTCTGCCCATAAAAAAACAGTTCTGAAAAAGAGCTGCTTCAACTCTCATCATCCCACTTACTAGTAAAGCTGAGATGCCTAGTAATAACTTGAAAGTCTTAATTTATCCTTGATTTCTGGAGAACTGTATATTGGCCCATATAACTAGTTCTGCTACTTTCAGTTCATGTCTCTGTGGAACAAGCGTTTTCTGTGCATTTTATTTTCTTCTGATGGGGAGGGAGTTAATTGATTCCGCAACATGTCTGTTTCATCAGTGATGTCAAGTAGTTACTTTTCCAATGCACATAAACAGCAGAGATCTTAAAAAAAAAAAAAAAAAAAAAAAAGAAAGAAAGAAAGAAAAGAAAAAGAAATAGGAAGCAGCAATATTGGCCAAGAATAAGAAATTAAAACCTAGAAAGTTAGTAAGCTTTATCTTGCAGTAGTATGTGATTGACCAGTGGATGAAAGACTAGACTTAGTATTGCTTTAAAAACGGTGTATTCTTCTAATACTGGTTGTTTCATTTGATACTATGATACTGACATCTAAGAGATACATGGAGTACAGTTTTATGAATGATTGTGCCTCAGCGTTTCTATGGTACCTGTGCCATAATTAAAATGTCAGCTATTGGAATGGGCTGGATGGTACCATAGCTGAACATCTTTCCAGAAACCTTTTGCTAGTTGCAAACTGCAGTCAACAGAAAGATCCTTTTACACTGGATGTAGTTAAAAAACAGTAAATGGTGACTTTCAGTGCCTGTCTCAATGGGTGCATAAAACTGTCATGGCAATAGCTGTCACTGGTAACGGCAACAGCAGGAGCTCAGGGCTGAGCAGCTGCAGAGGCAGAGGATGTGCCAGTCCTTTCCAGTGCCTCCTGCAATGCAGTCCTGTGACTGCACAGCAGCAGTGAAGAACTGTGCATTTATCTTTATCCTCAGGAAGAAGAGCGGAGCTAGAACCTCGGAAATCACGTTCTTACAGGTTGTTGTGCATCTAGCTTGTGCTGTTGCTGTACTGCTGTAGCTGGGGAAGCTGGGGTTGGATGACAGGTTGTCAAAGGGCTTGGTTGGGAAGATGCCGGTTTCATAAGCATGCTCAGAAATTCATGCAAAAAACCCACGCATGATTTATACATTTAAAAAAATGTTTAATGAGGAGACTCCTCAAGAGATGGATAGCTAAACCTGCCGTCTCCTTCCATTTACCCTGTTGAAATCCAGAATGGATAGTCAGGCTAAGGCGTTAGCGACAGTAACAGCACTTGGTGGTAGTGCTAAGGTGCCAGGAAGATACACAACAAACCCAAACTTTCAGGCTCTTACCTTCTGCCTGAGAAAGAAGAGTCACCCGTGAGCTTTGGGGGCTACTGAATCATCCGAGTCCAGCTTTACTTGCCTATGTGAACAAAGACAGGCAAGTCCCTCCGGGCTGCAGCGGAGGGCGGCAGTTTTCAGGGTCTGCCCGGAGGGGATGCCGTGTTTTGGAGGGGATGCCGTGTTTTGGAGGGGATGCCATGTTTTGGAGAGGAAAGCGCTCCCTCCTGCGGTTCCCCTGAGCACCAACTGGAAGTTTGTTTCCAAGAAGAGAATCCGTTTTCAGACCCGTTTCCTTGCTAGAGGCATTTTGAACTAGACAGAAGTGTGGTCTGAGAAGAACTTTTAACTATATGTTTCAAATCCCACTGCCGTCACAGCTAAACAGGGTGGGATGGGGGAGACAAAGGAGGGAAATCCCTCTGAATGACTCAGCATCACTGGTAACTGAAATGCTCGGCAATACGCCTGACCAAGCATCACTTGTCTGCTACTAAATCAAGAAACCCTTCCTAGGCATGAGAAGGACTGTTGTATTTCATACCACAGGTTTTACAGCAGGTTAGTCTTTACTGCAAACAACTGTATCACGTATCGAAACCATCAAGTTTCCTTAACTCAGCAGCTCCTGATGTTGGGAGCAAATAGTCTATATACTGAAACATCAAACAACTCTTGAAAAACATGAGGGACAGCATATGCTTGAAGTGGTAAAGTAACAGAATTAATGTCACCCTTAGAAAATAACCAGTCCCATCAAACTTAATTACATATAAATATTGGAATTTAGTAAAATATTTCTGTTTGTTTAATATCATAAATCAATATTTATATCTCGGGTCAACATTCTATTGCCTTTGCCACATGGACAGCCATCTGAATGTTAGTTCTATGGTACTCAACCTTCTCTTCGGGTTAAAATGTTCATATTTTCTTCATAGCCCCTTTTCAAAGGAAAAACTAGCAGAGTGATTGGGAGAAAAGTAGAAGTGAAATGTTCTTGCATTTTAAATGGCAGAAGTTCTTGCAATTGCAAAGTGGGCACTTTTGTCCAGATTCAAGATCTGATAGAAGCAAGTATATGTGAGAAGTGAATCTTGGCAGGAGCCATCAGCTCAAAGAAGAGAGACAAAACAGTGCTAAAAGGAATGGAAATGACTGACAGCCTGTCAGCCTTTTGAATGTTTTCTGTAAAGCTGTCCTTTTGGAGGACATTGGTATTTTCCTGATCGAGGATCAAATGATCCCTTAATTTCCCTCCACTGGCAATAAGCCACCATGCTGCAGTCCTAATTTACTGGAGTGAGATTTAATTACAAGTGGAGTCTACAAAGTTTAAACTTCTATTCTTCTGCATAATCCCAATAAAGGATCAAGCTGAAGATTTCATGAGATGATGACTGTATCATTGAATTCATTAGAAAAGTTGGGAAATTGTGATTTAATTCTTAGTCAAACTTATATGAAAATATTCACTGCACCTCCCCCTGGGGACTAAATGAAAGCGGTGTACCATCCACTTTGGTTTTAAAGAAAAAAATGTTTCAAACAAAGAAAAAGGGAAATCCTGATATCAATAGCAAAGCCCAAAACCACAATGTTACCTCCCACCCATGCTGAAAAATGTGTTTGCAACATGGCTTGCAGAGCTGCACAGCAGGCAGAGGGTGAAGGGAACTTAAGTCAGAATTGACCGACACATGGCTGAGATTAGAAATAAAAATGAAATTTCCCAGCCAAGACAAACCGCAATAACATACAGATTATAAAATGAAGGAGGAACTTTCCACCCTCAACAGCAGCAATCTCAGCCTTCTTTCAAGCTCTGGACTGGCAGAGAAAATAATCAGAACCATTCCAAAAGCCATTCCTAACCTGGAAGGAAAACATGGAGATATATGTGCTAGACAGTATATCAGTATCCTTGTGTCTTTGCCATTATACAATGCAGATATTTCTCCACACTGACTTTCAAGATACTGTGGCCTATCTCCTAAACTAATACTATGTCAATGCCATGGCTTTTCTGCTCTAACTAGCCCAAGGGCAGATTTAGAGGGATAAAAAGAGAGGAAATAGGGGTAAGCAATTACAATACTATTTATATGATATCAGAAGACGAATGTGTTTTAAGAATATTCTTTGTATTTTTTCCTGCACAATGCAAATACTGTGTTTCTGGGCATACGTGTAAACTGGAGGGGTGCTGTTATTCAAGAGGAGACATTCTCCAAATAAAGATTTTGCATGGATATGCTCCTCTGTGATGTTGTTGATGTTGCTATCATGGAGCAAAATGGAGCATGTGCTCTGATGTTTGCATTGCGTTTGAGAAAGATAAATGTATTGGTGAAGTGTTAAAAGGCTGCAGTATCCTCCAGGGGACTGCTACTTCAAAACCTGATGTTGTGACTGGCCTGTTCCACCATCAGGTACAGAAATTCTGTTTACTTGAAGGAATTACTTTCCACATCTGCACTTTCTCAGATCAGAGCAGGCTGTAGGTCACTCATTTCCAAGCTATGTTCTGTTTGTTTGCTACCTTTAGGGTACGTTCTGCCTCTGTGCAAGAGTTGATTCCTCCTTTACTGCCTGGCAACCAGTCATCTGCACTGGCTAAACCTACAGTGTCACAGCATTTTCCACTCCATGTGAGTATTTTCCACTCCCTTTGCACAAGTTGATCTGGCACTGGGATAGTTTACTTTGGCTACGTTGCAGTAAAGAATGGCATGCTCTGTATCTGTGCCGACAGAACTTCAAGAGAGCTAAGTTATCAAATTAATACCAAATATTTTTTTTTTCAGGAAAAAGTGTAGGCTGCTCATGGCTAGAATGTGCAGCTCTGTCTTTTGTCACTGGCTCACAAGCAGGTTAGACCTTACTGTCATGCTCACATGTATTGCTGTGCAGAAGCAATGGATTCATCCTGGTACTCCTCACCTTTCACCAGCAAACCTGTGGAACACAAGACCCAACAGATCTGTGGACGCTGAAGATGGAAATCGTTGTGGCAGTTTTGCTCTCCTTTTCTTTCCATCATCCAGTCAATCTGATCTCACTATACCCTCTCCTTCCCCACTTGCTTGAAGTATAACATAGAAAAATCTCTAGTCCAGCATAATCTCATCTTCCACCCAATTTGAGTCTAGAAACCAATTTTCCTGTTTTTTTTCTGCTGGTAGGAGAAGGCAGGCATTCAGTTCTTTCCAATTGCTGATGGGTGGGTTTATTGTTGCTAGTTTTCACCTTAGTTTTGGTCTCTGCATCAATTCACAAATATTGTTCATTACTTTTTCCAGAAGTAGCCATATGCATAACAGAATTGGCCCACTTGCTACCATTGACAAAAGGAGGAAGTCCCCAGGGTGCCTAAGAAACCAAACTGTTCTGTTACCCCAAGACCTGATGCTTCAAAGCAAGGGGCTGGCCACCTGTCGGGGAACCTACACACACAGCCCTGTAGCAAAGGTGAAGGCATGAGGACAGGGACCTTTCTGTGCTTGCTCCCAGCCACACCCACCCTCTCTGCAAAGAGGTGGCCAGCGGTATCAAGCTGGCCCACACCAGCGGGGAGCCATCTCTTACTTTTGCTCTTGGATGTTACCTGGCGAGCACTCCCATGACATGCTTCAGGCGGGCCGATGTTTTGTTGTCTACCACCAGACAGGGACAGGGGCTGGCCAACACAGTCTATGCTCCCTCCAGACAAATCTGTAGGTGCTCAGGCCCAGCCTCACCTGCAAAGCAAGTCGGAGGAAAAACGCAGGGGTGGCTACAGGTGAGCAGATGCTGCTCAGCCCTCACTCAGAAGGTTTCCTGCTAAGTCAACCAAAAACCGGCCCAGCTGCAGGGCTTCCCTTCACCCTCTCTCTAGCACTAGTTGGAGAGCCATCAGCTCCCTCATCCTTTGCCACACTAGCACACACACGCCTGACCCTTGGCTAATTGTGTAAGACCCTTATCTCTTATCTTACTCTACACACACCACATCTTCTTTATCTCTCCCACTGACCTCTTACAGCCCTAGAGCATGTTTAACTTTTCCTGGGTAACAATAGTATGCATGCCCAGGTTCAATTAAAGCTGTATTATCTCTCTCTCTGTTTTGCTCTGAATCTTCCCTTTCTTGGGGGAAAGAACAGCCCCCTGCAAATCCCTTTTCATCATTTATGCAGTGAGGTGCTACTGCCAGCCTGCAGAAGTGTCATACCTCAGGGGGTGATGCAGAAAGGAAGGAAGCCAACTCCCTCCTTTTACCCCTTAAAATAAGAACACCAGATCATGGCAAATGTTTGCAGAAAACAATAGGAAAAATAAACCTGAAATCTCTTTGAGGTGTTACATTGCTGCTCTGTAGCAGTGTACTTCAAAGGCTAGCTGTAGCTTGCTTTGCCATCGAGTTAACAGCCAGTCCTTGGTAAGGGCTAGACGGACTGATGTTGACCTAACTGCGGAGCTTCAGCTTCTCCTCTTACCCCTTCCCTACTCCATTTAGCCTGCAGAGTATTTAGACTCTCTTTCCATGTACTGCCCCAGGTACAGCCTTTAGCCTGAGTTTCACCATAGAAGCAACAACAGCCAGTAAACCAAAACCCACTGAGCGAACAGCACCGCGACCTAGCCAGCTCGCGCCATTTGAAGTGGCTGAGTTATGACATTTTGTGGGCAGGAAGGCTTGTCATTTGTCCCAGTTTCTCATTATTATTGTAGCATAATGTTTAAAGGAAGTCCTCTGCTCTCCCAGTGGTGGGTCACACTATAAATACCCCAGATGGCACAGGACAAGGAGGGCTGTAAAACTCAGGATGTGGGTCACAGGATGGCTGTCTGCTTGCTGTCTGGGAGAACACGATAATAAACTCTCACAGAGAACTCTGATAACATCACATGAAAGGAGTACAAACACTGTGGAGGAGATCTTCGGCTGCTGTAAAATGTCACCACTCTCTTCACTTCATTATATGCTGCTTTTCTTATTTCCTCCCCTTCTCAGCCTCCTCTTGAGTGCCCCAGACTGAAAAGTATCCATAAAAGTTTTTTTTCCTTCTGCATTACTTTTCAGTTCCTTCTGCCTCTCAGTGCAGACACACCTCCATATTCCTGTAACACCCTCCTTACCCTAAGCAGCTCTCATATGGTTTGGTCACTTCAGCCAAAGGTCCCCTGAAGGATATCAGCATCATGCCAAATATACAGGGCCCTTTCCCCTGCCCCCAAGAATCACAGTCACTGCAGGGAGATGAGGCAGGACAGTCAAACAGAGGCCACCAAGCTCCTGGGCCAGATATTAAACAGAAACATTCCTTATGTAAAAATAATCCTTTATTCCCCATGGAGAAGTGAAAAACAAAATTCATGAATGTTGTCAACTCTTGTAGTAAAGGAATGTTCATAGAGAACATTGTGCCTTTTATTGCTGTGTACTTTGCATTTTTATGGTGTTGGTGTTTTAATAACCCCTGGATAATGTTTTTGATAACAGATTTTAAAAGAGGATTTGGCGGGAGTGGGAATAATGAAACAATTGTGGATACATTTCAAACCTGGCAAAATGTGCTTTGAAAACCCCCTTCCCTCGCCAAAGTAATTTTTCATGTTTTTTATCCGATCACCTCCATATTCTCCCCAGCCTCAACCTTTCGTACTACAACCACCAAAGGCCGGTGTGCACACAGCTCTACAGAGCAGAGTATCTATTCCAGCTGAAGTTGTAATTCAATGGTTGGTAAATGTTGGTGACTACATTTATATCTGTACAGCTTTGTTGACTGCTTAGAAATTACACTGCTTTAGCAATGTGAGTGAAGCAGTAGAGTTTTGTAATGTAGGTCCACATTTCACCCAGACAGGGTTGAAAGGTGTAATTCACACCTCCTGAGGCAAAGGAGATTTATTTCTCTTTTATTCTCCTTCCCCCTGAGATAGGAACTGCCCTCTACTGCTGAATCAGCAGGATATGCCCTGTGACACAGACTTTAGCTGGCTAAAGAGCTGTTAATGGGTCTGAAAACATATCCTACCCCAGCCTCCCTCCACACAGCATGCGAGGGAGGCAGGGAGCCGAGCAAGCAGCATGGGAGAGGGAAGCAGAGACCCCTGATACACACAGCTGTTATCTGTGATAAGCTGCATCCTGTGCCATGCTCCACCTCGCTGCAGCAGGGAAGGCGTTTGAACTCCAAGACCCTTTCTTAGTTCAATCCCTATCTGACAAACACACAGCAGGCAGCTGGAAGAAAAAAGCAGAGTTCAACCCATCCCCAATGACTCAGTTTCTAAGACTTCTGACCAATTTCCTAAAACTCTGCCTTAAGGATTTTTTTAGGCAGTGTCAGTACATTTGAACCATATAAATAGCTGAAGGAGTTCATAATAGCTGCGGAGCAGTGAAGCGAAGAGATTGAATGAGAAAGGAAACAAAAAACTCAATTACATGCAGGCAGAGCAGTAAAAAAGCCAAGCTCCTTTCAGGAGAGTCAGTTTTTTAAAATGGCCGCAGCTGACCTCTGACGTGCTGTCAGCCCATGAACCTCACTGGAGTGTGGTGGTTGGCTTGCATGTCCCCTTTACAGACGGTTAGTAACCACTACTCCTGCTCTGACAGTTGGGTTTGACTGTGCTCTTCAGTGGAAACTCCTGGGAAGGCAGTGGTGGACCTCTTTCCCCAATGTCCTCCTCAAAGTCTCTTCACCATGAGGGTGTAGACCTTCATTCTCGAGGGTGAAGACATTAGAAGAAATAAAAATCACAGCTGTGAAGTATCATCCTCTTAACTTCAGATTATATTTGTGAAGCACTTGTTCCTTCTTTCAGTGTCCACCCTGTTTTTACACAGCAGGGCAAAACAAACATTCATAGGCCTCAGTGGCCTGTCAGGGAGTTGGCCCTTTCCTCTCCTGTCTGGCCA
>NW_009602695.1:0-523 GCF_000690535.1 Cariama cristata | reverse complement strand
TCAGTTCTCGCTTCTCCATTTCTCCCTCACACAAGGGAGGCAAGCAGCGACAAGGAGCAGCTGCAGCCCCCTCCATGCAAATCTCCTCAGGGGCATGGCTGCTGGGCCACAGCCCCCACGCCACCACAACTTGGCAGAGCTGGCAGTCATGGCCACCCCAGTCATCGCCGCCCCGCACAGGGCTGCCACACAGCCGTGATCCCTCCTGAAATGTGCCCTGACCCTAAGCCAAAATCTATGAGGAAACACCAGGGTTTCCCACACCCGGAGCTGCTGCGCTGCTGCTGGGGCGGGTGCCATTTTGTGCTGATTCTGTGGGCAATGGGGCTGCAGGTCTCATCTGGGGGAAGGCTGCCCTCAGGCTTGCTGCCACACTTGCTTGTTTGTTTGTTTGTTTTCCACAGAAGAAAGTCTATCAGTGAAAAATTACTTCATTTTTTGGTTTCTTTTATTGGTGTTCTTTATGTAAGGGAAAACGTGACTATAAGTGGCCACGGTTTGTCAAGACTTTGAGGCTACTGCC
>NW_009602694.1:890-1178 GCF_000690535.1 Cariama cristata | reverse complement strand
TCTAATTAGCTGAAGGGCTGGAGGATCATGGGAAGGGAGGAGGAGATCTCCTTTTGAGGAGATTGTCCCCAAGTGTCCCCAGATCTTGGGGGGGCGGGGGGGGTCCTGAAGGGACGTCAGTGTCTTGGGGACATGGACGTCGTGTCCGTTTGGGGGACAAGTTCTTGAGAACTTCGTGGAGGACGTCAACGGGAGGGAGGAGGTGACCTTGGGGACACCTTGGGGACACCTGGGGACACCTGAGGACACCTTGGGGGCACCTGGGGACATCTTGGGGACAGGGGGGGC
>NW_009602694.1:0-855 GCF_000690535.1 Cariama cristata | reverse complement strand
TCATGGAGGACGTCAACGGGAGGGAGGAGGTGACCTTGGGGACACCCAGGGACATCTTGGGGACACCTTGGGACACCTTGGAGACAACCAGGGACACCTTGGGGACATCTGAGGACACCTTGGGGACAAGGGTGTCTTGTCCTTTCAGGGGACAAGTTCATGAGAACTTCATGGAGGAGCTCAGTGGAGGGAGGAGGTGACCTTGGGGACACCCAGGGACACCTTGGGGATATCCGAAGATACCTGAGGACACTATGGGGACATGCAAGGACACCTTGGGGACATCCGAGGTCAGCTTGGGGACACCTGGGGACACCTTGGGGACAAGGGTGTCTTGTCCTTTCAGGGGACAAGTTCATGAGAACTTCATGGAGGAGCTCAGTGGAGGGAGGAGGTGACCTTGGGGACACCCAGGAACATCTTGGGGACACCCAAGGACATCTTGGGGACATCCAGGGACACCTTGGGGACATCTGAGGACACCTTGGGGATGTCAGCTCCTTGGGGACAATGGTCTCTTGTCCCTTTGGGTGACAAGTTCATGAGAACTTCATGGAGGACGTCAACGGGAGGGAGGAGGTCACCTTGGGGACATCCAGGGACACCTTGGGGACACCTGAGGACCTGTCGGCCACGCGGTGACAACGTGGTCGTCATCATCGGTGACGTCATGCTCTGTCCCTTGTCCCCGTCCCTGTCCGAGGGTCCCCCAGTCCAAACCAGTTCACCCAGAACCATCCCACGCCCCCCCACCAGGTGCCCAAACTGGTCACCCCAGTTCTCAGCAGAACCCGACGGAGGGTGACAAATGAGGTGACGATGACGTCATAACCGGGAGGGGGACACGGGGGGGGT
>NW_009602693.1:0-236 GCF_000690535.1 Cariama cristata | reverse complement strand
ATCAGTGGGCTCCGTTCGAGGTTCACCTCCTCCTCCTCAGCGTCTGGGATTATTTACGGGATAACAGCCCCCTCCCTCAAAAATTCCCCTTCCAAGCCGAGCGGGGGGTTTTCCGACGGGATTTTTCTCGGGACGGGGATGTGGGGAAACACTTGGCCGTGCTGCACAGCGTCCTGCACAAAAATATTCATCGCTTGGGGCTCCTGGCCGGGCGTTTTCGCCCCTAAAATGGCGGC
>NW_009602692.1:30380-43480 GCF_000690535.1 Cariama cristata | reverse complement strand
TGGCGGGTGCTCCAGGGAAGGGGGATTTGCAAGGCGAGCGTGCGCTCCCGCACCTGGTGCTTTGCGAGGGGATCCTGTCCCCGGGACAGTCCATGCTCTCAGTGCGGGTCCGTTCCTACTTTTGTATCGGCTCACCGGGCTGATCCCAGAAGCACCACTTCTCACGAGTGAGAGTTGGTCAGGGAAAGCCTTGCTGCGGTTCGTAGATGGAACTGTCCCCGATACAGCAGTACCCGAGACAGTTTGAAAGTAGCTGGGGACAGTGTAAATACACCACACTGAACTCCATCAGCCGGAAAACTTCAACAGTCTGTGTATATGGTTGCCCAGCTAACCTGACCCATATTCCCTGCTGGTGTGGATAACCGTCATCTCTAAGAGATGCACTTAAACGATTAGGTGGGAAATGCAGTACTTGGAGAAGCTACAGAAAAGATCTGTACAAACTACTTCAAATCTCACAATGGAAGGTTTTCCCTGTATGCTTGGAAAGGTCATGCAGCATGGAAAAACATGTAGGATGGGAGTCTAACACTAGGATTGCTACTTCACGGTTCTTAGTGATTCCTCCTTCTCTTGAGGAGACTATTTTGCATGTCCCTTAGGCTGCAAAAACATTTACAACGATCACCATGCACGAAAGATGCTACAGAATTGTTTTCCAGTATTGTTTGATCGAAAACATTCAAAAAATCTTCCTGAGTCAGGCCCGAAAAAGACAAAACATTCCAAACCCAACATATACTGAGTTCTTCATCTTCTGTGGCTGAAAGTTTTAGGGCTCAGCTTTCGGGTTCAACTTTTTCAAGAACTCTCTTGCAGCAAAAAGCTTTTAAAGAAAGCGGTGGTTAACCAGTGATTCTGGGTTTTCAGCACTTTGACTTTGAAACAAACAGAAAAAACTCAATGTTCATTGAAGTTCTGCCTCTATGATAAAACAAGGGGAGTGAATAACATCGACTGCAAAACAATAAGGCAACAAAAGAAGACTTCCTGAGTGGCCTGGCAATACAGCATCAGTGAACAAATCAAACCATGGAGAGGGAAGACATGGATACAATTCTTGACACAAAAAGTTACAGAACATGCCTGCTGCACGACGCACTTGAGCAACATTTTGGATTTCTTGATACAGGGTGTTATGACATCCTTTCTCAATTGAACCGAAAATGAGGGAATAAGCCCCAGGCAGGGAGGGGAGGGAAAACAAACCTCAAGGAAGAGCAGGCGGAGAGGGGGAGACACGACTGGCGGCAGTAGCGCGGTATTTCCTTAAGGGGTCACTACTCAGCAAGGAGGGAGCCCGCTCCGGCAAAACGTGAGGGACTGTGATGTTGGGTAACAAGGTGTGCTTTTAAATAATCTCGGTGTCACCTGGTTTTCTGTACTCTGCAAAATCTAAATGCTCAAGGTAAACATTACCTTCACGCTGCGCTCACCAGTATTAGACCATCATTCCAGGAGTTACCAGCATCGAGGCGCTGTGAGCAGGACACAGGGTGGACCCCCAAACAAAGACTCTTTCTTTTTGAGGGCGCGATACTGTAGGAATACCCCAGGAACCCAAGCATGCATTCAAAATGAAAGCCTAAAAATGAAACGTCATATTCCTGACTCCCTAGCACCTTCTCTCAGAAATGGGAAATTTCTTTGGAAAACATACCAGCAGTCTGCCCCCAAAATAAGCCTATTATTCCCAGAAGGAAGACTACAATTCATTTTAGATGATGTGTCATAGATCTGCAGCAGAAGGGTGTGATTTACTCCCGTATACCACGATGAGAAAGAAGCAGGTATCATTTATAGCACATAAGACTGCTTCTCCTCCTTCTTTGTCGCCAGCTGTGAGATACTTCAGCAGAGTGGATAGCAGCTGATTTAACACCACGTTAAAACAGCTGTTTTCCCCCCTCAGTTGCAGTACAGTGGTAGAGAGTGGGCTTGTCAGAGACCAGTCAGAAAGTGCACGATGTACAGCAATCTTTTTGATCTGCTACAGCACAGTCCAATCTACTGATCTCAAAGTACTCTATGAGTTTCAACATCCAAAGGCTATTTTGGACTTCTTGAAATAGAGGGATGCAACAATTTACATAATTTCAGCGGAGTGGTAACTATAGCTCAGACATGTTGCACAACCTCAAAAATTCCACTGAATAGCAGTCAAACTTTCATGTGCACCAGTTCATAGTAGGACAGGTAGAGGAGAGCTACCCGCTTGTCACCGACACACAGGTAGAGACTGTGTGTGGAGCTTTTACTGATTCATCAACTTGCTCTCTCCATGTCAACTTCTTCAGTAAAAAATTAAACTCTGCCTATGCCGAAGCTCATCTAGCTGTTGGTAGTTTGGCTACTCTGGACCTCTGCACGTTGTGCCATTATTTACATCACACAAAGTGAATGCAGAATGCGTAATTTTTCACTCATATAAACATCTCTGCAAAATGCAATGCAGAGCAAAAGAGACAGATCAGTAAACAAAAATAAATAAAAAGTGCTCCAGAGTAACAAACAGTTGAATAAAACTTCAACAATCTGATTTTCTTTTGCTTCTAGGTTCATTTTTACAAATACACTGGCCATACCAAAGGGGCTTACTTACAAATACTTTGAGATTCCAATGCCTTATCAAGAGAGTACGAAGTGTTTTAACACTGGGAAGATTTTTTTTTTTTTTTTTTTTTCCCTTTCAGAAAATGTGCTCATTTAACAATATTGGCTCCTGAAATAATAAAGTTCATGGTTTAACCCTATTCTCAGCCTTCTCTTAAACTGAAGACTGCCAACTTCTCTTTTTCTCCATTTGATGTTCCTTTAAAAGCCATGGAGACAAGTGGGAAGACAATCTGCTTAAACATCAAAACTGCTTCTTGCCATTCCATGGCAAGAAAAGAGTAGGAAACCTCAGCATAAACAGAAAGAAATGGTACAGATGTATCCTAACCATAACTATGAATAAAACACATTCTTATCTTAAGTTGGACTTGAAATTTTGTCAGCCGCTAAGCACCAAGTCTTTGACATCTACTCAGTGGAGTCAGGACAACAGTAGCTTTTGTTCTACTGACATTTTGAAGATGCAAATCTTGATTACACAAAAGTATCCTAACAGTGGTTTAAAGGTCAAGCTGACAGACCAACATCTTTGGCAACAGCAGCAATCGTGACAGGTGATGACGTCCCATTAACGTCTCTTTTCAGGAAATGGCACATTTCAGAGTTGTTTGTACATGCATCTGTATATATGTTGCTACAAACAAGACCTGATAGCCTCCAATTTACCAACAACTTTTATGGACTGCGTTTGTGAAAGTTCAGGAAACTGTCACAACAAGAGAAACGGAAACTTTAACATTTACTGTTGCAGAACTTTTTAGATCGTTTAGTCACAACAGCTACCCCCAGTAATGTGCAAGACATGGATGCTGTTCAGTGTGGGATGAATAAAAAAATATTTTTGTGTAGTTAATGGGCATAAGCTTTATCTTCCTCAAAAACATACCAGGCCAAAGTTTCTACAGGCTACTACACTCCTGAAAAACATCACCAGTTATAACTAAAGACATGGCCTCTGAAAATAAACTAAGTGAACAGGCATGGAAGGTGAAAATCTAATAATTTTGGCAGCCCCTGTTCGAATCCAAACTCCTTCAATGCCAGCAGTACTGACAGCTCTCTCACTTGACTGGTGTGATTCCTGTGACCAGTGTACAGTCCACACATTGTGCTCTCATGGAAAGGAACCTAAATTACTTTTTAAAATGTATATTGAAATTTCATTCAATTTCTGGGTGGATATTCTAATTCAGGACTGAAAAAATTCTGAAATTAAGTTCAGACCAATACGCTTGGTAAGACAATGAAGTGTAATCACATTAAAAAGCTTTGATTAAAAATGTCAAAACAGACCTTTAATGTGGTTATCAAATTCACATTAAATGTATAGCTGTTTTGGATCCAGATTGATTTTCCTCACTATGGGTAAGAGTTTAGTGGTCAAGCATGATAATCCTCATTGTCCTGGTGCCCTCATAAGGGACCAATAGGCCTCCCAAATTAGACTGGCACACTGTGGGCAGAAATCCATGGTTAATCTGTGCCCCAGCACGACCGGTACAGCGCACACCTCTGCGGTGATACATCTCAGGAGGGATGCTGGTCCCAACCCCTTCCAAGCCTGCACCCACATGGTCAGCAGTCTCCAGCTGTGCTCTGCCTGATGGGTTTGGTAAAGCCATTTCAGCCTGAACCATCAAGCTGCACAGGTATGTCTGTATCTTGTGTGGTCTTCTCCACCATGAAAGCGGTGGCCTCTCTGCTTCCTTATGACCCCACTCCTCTGCAACAAGCTGGCCTGTACTGCAGGAGCTGACTGACAGAGAGCACAGACACCAGCCTGCATCCTTGCCCTATTGTAGGAGCAAAAATTATATTCCTAGAGGGGTGCAATTAACCAAGGTGCGTTGTTATCCCAGTGTCCCTGACTAAATCACTTGACTAGTCTGATGGGTCCCCAAGGGTGCCAGTTCATGCTGCCTTTGCTCCACAGGCTCTGTGAAGAAAACAGCTCCCTTTGGAGTCAATCAGTGCAGCACAAGCACTCTGAAGTGTATTTTGCCTGCACTGCCACCCAAGGTTGTTATAGCCTTCTTCATGAGATTATCTCAACAGCGTGCAATCTCCAAGACAACTCACCTTCAATACACCCCTGTGGCTGTGTGGCAAAGCTACTAGCCTCTTTCTTTACAGAAGGGGAAAAGGAGTTAGAGCTGAGAGGGGATTTAGACCCAGCAGCTCTCAGCTTTGCAGCTCCAGACTCTTCATGATCTGGTCATCACAACAGCATCTTGAATTAGGCACACAGGCTCCACATTCAGCGCCTGAGGAGTGTTCAGTACCTGATGGTGGGATTCACAACTGCAATGTCTGCTAAGTAATAAACTACTGAAGTGTTAACAATAAAACAAGGTATCTTGTTGAAGCTCAGGAGGCTTTCAACTTCATGCTGCAGCAAGCTGCATTCACAGCCCCAAAGTGAAACAAAAACATGAGAAAAAAGGAGATGCTACTCAAAAATGGTTGCAACAGGGACAGACTGCCTCCCTCCTACCTGTGCTATCAACCTAGTGTTGGAAAATGTCCTCTCCTCAAGAGGGAGAAACCTGAGCTCGGTTCCTTCATCTGTCTGAAGAAATGCAAGTGCACATCTCTCATCTCTCAGGAGTTAGCCAGGCTCTTAGGCACCTTGGCCAAGATTTTTTGCCTGGTGAAATACTTAGGAGAGCAGGAACCAGAATTGAGACCACTCTTTCTTTCACATAAGCACTCTGATCACTACCATGCTGTCTTTGTCTCTGGCCCAGTATGTGGTGGGACTACTGCGACCGGACCAACTGAGGGTATTCTCTCTTGTCTGAGCATACCAACAGGTCTAGTCCCATAGACCAGACATGCAGATGTACATTTTTTGTGTGGATTTCACTGAGAGCTCAGCTAAATGACCTGCTGTTAAATACAGAAATTGTTTGGATCCATTTTGTCATGAATATACAAAATTAAGGATGAGACTTCCCCCATGCACATACCCCCCCACATGTGTGTATACACACACACAAACACACGTTCACAGCTAATTCGGAACTGCTGTGAGTCAACTGGAGCTTTTACTGCCCATGAAAATCAGTTAGATGAGCAGCAGTAAACAAAAATGTATTGCATGTGGGAAGAGGAGTCTCTCTCTGTGTGGGCTTTGTCTTCTCTATAACTTTTCTTATTTAAATCCTAAGCAAAAATGAATAAATACAGTGTTAGAGAGGATGTACAGTCACTCCAACTTTGTTTTAAGGTCTTTCATCCAGAAAGATAATTAAAATGTGTCTAATTAAAGCCTGAACCAGTGATAAGATTCCCTGCTGTGCCTTATCTGTGTAAGAAATATATATCTATAGCCAGCAAGTCTTGACTGTTTAGCTCAGGCTGTAAAAATTTGTGTGATTATTTACAGTGTCCCTGGTTAAATGTCTGGTTTATCAGGCATCATATTAAGCACAGGAGTATTTCCATGGTAACTCCTTTGCTTAAAGCCAGGCACAGTCTTAGGTAGCTTCCAGAAATGTGGTTTGGGAAAGATTGTTCTTTCAGAAAGTTTTCATGCCCTTTCCTTTCTAAATAAGTGGAACTTTGGGTAAAATGTGTCTGATATGCCATTCCTCCTATCGAAGTTTCTCAGCTGCAACCTTCACTGAGAATTTTCCACAAGTAATACGTTGTTTTCACCAAGTTGTTTCAGAAAGTTGCATGCACTTTCCATCACATCCAAACAGAAGATAATTTTGGTAGACTTGCCTCAAAAAGAAAAATATGGTGTGAAGTGGGATCATTTCATGCTGTGAAATAAGGATTGAAGTGAAAGGTTAAATAGGAAACTAGTCAAGTGGTAAATTAAAGCCCAGGGAAATCCAGTTATTTCAAGCCTCAAAAAATAATGTTTTGAAATTGAGTTAAACGCAGTGCACTGGTGGGTGAGGTGGAGGTGGGGTGTTACCTGCAGACAGGCCAGAGCAAAAACTGTGTATTTGTCTGTTTTGAGCCCTGACAACCATTAGGGGAGGGAAATGCACCCCAAATACACCTGAGTGCTCGGTAGTTATCCTAAGAACAGAGTACCTGGCTGACAGACAGGAGCTGGGAGCACAAATCCAGAAAATTGCTCTCTACATGCCCAGTTCTTGTAACCTCCTTTAGGAGCCTGCTCCTGGCCATTGTTAGAAAATGGATATTAAGCTGGATGGGACTTTAGTTTAACCCAATATGACCAGTTCTGTGTTCTTTTGCTTTCCATGCAATCTGACGAGTGCCTAAGGTTTTAGGTTAGCATGAGGCTTCATCGTATTTCTAAAAGCAAGTGGTGACTTCAGTGACCTGTAACTGAGTGCTGGTTCAGGGCTGTTTATAGGAACTTGTTCCTTCTTCCCAGACTAATTACTTTCCATTTTTTCCACAAGTGTGGAGACATGGTGTGAAGTCCTGTTGCCCTATTCTGCCACAGTTCAGGCGACCAGACCCCCATGGTCACTGTCTCTTACTTCCTTTTTGGGGCATCAGAAATTACCAAGCTATACACCTAGTAAAAGATTGCCAAGGGGAAGTTAAAGCTACATTTAAAAAAAGATCTTAATTTTTCGTTTCATGGCTTTGCAAAATCATGAATGACGGTATTATGGGTTGCTTAGTGGTGGCGGTAAAATTGAATTCAGCATAAAATATCAGATGAAGGGCTAAATATAACTTTGTTTGGCAAAAGGTGCTGTAAGGAAGGTAGTGAATGTAGTGTGAAAGTTGAAGAAAAATCCAGAGGGCACATCCCTGAGGGTGGAAAATTAGTATGGCTCCTTTGAAGTCCATGGAAATAGTGATTTGCACGCCTGAAAATTTGGCCCTAACACATCATGACTATTTCCAGATGAGTACTAGTTTAAAACATATAGAGAGCAAATAGCTTTGCCATTTGCTGACTAATTCCTTCCTTTAAAAAGGGAAGTCTGAATAGGGAGACAAGCTGGAGACTGTCAGTACAGTGAGTGCTGTGAGGTAATCAGGCTGGTGTGACTTCCTCTGTTGGTAAAACTTTTTGTGAAATACTCTCTCCAGATCCTCAGGTCACACACACATACACACACTACAACTCAGGAGATGCTGTGCGGCCACGCAGATCCCAGTAAACATAGTACTTTAGCACAGCTGAAGATGTAAATACATGTGTATTTAGGGTTCTTTTGGATCACTGAAAAATTCCTACAAGCTCTGCCCTGGCTACGAGTTTCAGTGCTTAAAAATACAAATAACTGGGATCTGGGTACTTCCCTTTGGGGCAAAGTTTTTTAAAAACCTTCATTAATCCTGCTCCTTTGAAAACAATGTGGAACTCAGTTGTCAGAGAATAAAATGTGTGGTGCCTCTGTCACTAAATTCTTTCAAGTGGTTTTAATTGACTCATAAAACATTCAAAACTGAGCTAAGACAGGAATCCTATTACCCTAAATGTACTAGTCTTATACAGCTTGCTAGTGAGCACTGAAATTTGTGGGATCACCTCACCAAGCAGAGAAAGAATATATTTTAATGGCAATTCGTCCTGCAAGTTTATTAATGAGTTAAAATTGACAATGAACATGCTATTCCACAAGCTCAGACCTTGTCTGTTCACGATTATTAACCCACAGAAAGACTGCAGATATGTCAGTTGAAAGGGAGAATATGAAAGTGTTATGTGATAATTTGATTGCTATGTGTAGCTCTATGCTGGCCCATTGTGCAAACCCATTTAATGCTTAGTTTGCTCCTGAACTACTCACCACAGCTGCTGTGGAGAACTTGGTAATCTAGAGTCATCATCTCAGCTGTGTGACTAGTCACCTAAATCACGAAGTTTATGTTCTGAGACAGGAAAATTCTGAGGAAGGTAACATTTCTAACCAAACCCAGGGTCTGAAGCCAATAATGGGACTGACAGTGGCTGCTGTTCTCAGTGCATACCGACCTCTATTCTCTGTCAAGGGGTATTAACTATTCCTTCCTTTGGTAGGTTTCATTCTGCGTCAGGTAACTGACGGTCAGCCTCCTATTAGCATTCCTTACGGCTGTCACATTAATCACGTGGTATCTCCAAAGAAAAAGACTCTACAGCAAAAGCAAAGAGAATACAGTCAACTAAATCCTGATGATTTGGTAAGAATCTGTCAGTGAAACCTGGGAGACGTCAAAAGTGCCATGAAATCTTCTGAGGTGTACCAGTAACTGATGTGTTCACGCTGAGTGGTTGTACAACAGTGCTAGTGGTAACAGCATATTGCACAGAGAAAACAAAAAGAAGACATTTTTGCCAAGTTTCTTCACAAAGTATCTGTTGCCCGGGGACACTGACCAAAAAAACCAACTCCAAAGGACCTTGTGAGACTGAACAAGTAAGTCATCCAATGCATACTTCCAATATGGTACATTCTTACCAAAACAACACCTGCAGTTACTGTCTCTCAAGCTACGGCAAGTAACAGAAGCCTTCTCTTTTAATATTGGCAATATGCTGTTATTGCCAATATTCTGAATATTGTCAATATCCTGTTAGCAGGCAGTGAAACAACATGTATACAAAATGAAATTAATGCCACATGACAGAGACTGAACACAGGGTAAAGAAATTCAAGAAGACAATTGACTTACTTGCAAACACTAAACTCAGCTGTATGGTTTTCAGTGATGCGGGGCCATGTATGCAACAAAACAAACCAGAGGCATTCTACTCTCAGCCCGTACTGCAAGGAAATTGGAAAAGAAAATATTGCTGTGAATACAAAGCTCTGGGAGTGTGATGGAAAGCTGGGTATTTTGCTGAACTGCCTAATAAACCTACGGAACAAGTCCTCAACAGGCTGACTTGTGACGGGCAAAAAGAAAGAAAGAAAAAAATAAACAGCGTAACAAAAATTCACGCAAATGTCAGGAGATTACAGCAAGGCTTTTTAGTGCCATTCCATCAATATGAGCAAGAAAGGGAACATGAGACAAAGGCAGGGAACAGGCAAGAAAATTGGCAGGAAAGGAACAAAAGCCCCAGCAGTTTCACAGTCTGTGCCAGAGTCCTGAAAATCTGGGCTGGCTGGTGCCACTGCACTCCTGTTTCCCTGGGTGCAGGATGAACGTCACTCAGCGTGCCACGCTCCTCCGCAGCCTTCCTCACGTGCTCCTTTCAACTTCTGGAGGTGGAACTGGAGTCCTTTGGAGTTAATGGCAGGTAAAAATCAGGTTTTGCCTGTGCTTTTGAAACACCTTGGGCTGGCCCTGGTCTGAAACCTTACTAGAGCCTCTCTGTTACAGACAGATACCATTTAACAAAGTGCAAAGTAATGGATAAAGAAATCTCTTGTGTGCGTGGGTTGAATTGCAGTCTGCAACGGCAGATGGTCCAGCAGGTGCATGACTTGTCTACAGCAACAGGATGCAAAAGATATTAAAGAATCTGATGAAGTGTCTGATGGTCAGGGACACCTCAAGAAAATAATAAGTCACGTTGATACGGATCCCAGTGTTCTGGCAAAAATAAGTAAGTGAGTGACTGCCCCAAGTAAGTGCTAAGAGCTAGAGGATAAGCTGAACTAGTTTGGAGAGAATAATTAGCTAGCAAGAGTTGCTGTAGTAAAATTAAAATAGTTAAGGATCAGCAAAGCAATCAAATGCAAATGCTGTTCCCCGTGAACAACTGGGGAAGGCAGGCGTAGTTTTGAAATGTCATTTTTCCAAACTTATCATAGCCTCTCAGGTAAGCCAATGGCTTTGGCAGGCTGAAATGTGACACAGAGAAAGAAACTCTGTGCTGTGACTTTCCTTGGGGCAGAAAAGTGAGTGCCCCAGCACGCAGGCTGACCCCACATACTGCAGCCCAAACTGTCTGGGGATCTGACTGGGGGTCAGTCTGGAGACTGACAGAGGACAAAAGTACTAACATTCAGCAGCTCTTGGTGTCTGAATTGTTTGGGAAGGAGGGTTCAGTCTCCTGTGGCTCCAGCGTACCTCTGTACAAATGCAATATTTGCAGAAGAGGGGGAGAGCTTTCCTATTCCCATGTGTTTGTTGTTTTTCATTCATTTGTTATGCCTGATGTTTTCAAAGCCTTTAATTGTCTCCATTTTGGACTGAAGGCCATGGTGAAACCTCTCTTTTGCCCCATTTTCCCAATGTTCTTTAAGAGCCTGAATATTCCACTAGCAAATGCCCACCCTTGCATGTCCATTTCTTCCACTTTGTCAGCTGTCTTAAGACAGCTTTTCCCCATTCTGCAGAAAATCCCATTTCTCTTTCAGAGAAGAAATGCTCACGGCTTGAAAACGGCTGAACCAACCTCTCAACCTCAGTCTGGAAGCTGCACCCACTCACCCAACAGAAAATCTGACCCATCCTTCTGACGTTGCAGGTTATGTTTACGGGTTGTGGTTACATTTAAAGCAGTTTATCTTTGTTCTTACCAAACGAAAATGTGAAGAATTTAGAGACAAGTTTAAACAAAGAGGTGGGATCTGACTCAGCTCCTTCAGTCATCAGTGGTTTTACACAGTCGATTAATTTCTATTAGGTCTAACATCCATGAATGCCTTCTGGTAAACCACCAAGAAAATGACAGTGTTCATCTCCAAGAAATGTCATCAGTTCTTGAAAAGTTTGTCAGCAGCACCATTCCCTTGGTTTAATTGCAGTAATTCCTAGCTTTTAGGGGGTACCTATAGCAGCTCCCTATTGAACAGAAGTGGAAACTAAAGCATGATGCAATGAACCAATTTGTTCAGGAAAGCACATCAAAGCTGTGGCAGAACCATAAAGATGTCAGATCTTCAAAATGTTGTTCCAGCAATCTGCAGAGCACCATCTTATCTGAGATCTGGACCTAAGACATTGTCTCTTTGTCCCTTTGGGGCTGTGTTGCTGTTGAGGTCAGGTGGTCCCAGTCTCAGATAGGATGCAGGACACACTAGACCAGATCCGGCCTTTGTGCCAGGCTGTGCAGACAGGGTGCCCCACCAAGCAGCCCTAAACATAACATAACCATGTCACAGGCTACCATCTTTTTGAGGAAGGCTGGTCACACCAATTCAACCCTGAAGGGCCAGATCTGTTGCTCACAGAGATCAGGGAGAGAGTATTATTACAGGCATTGCACCAGCCACAAAAAAAGTCGTTGATAGGAAGAAAAAAAAAATATGGAGTGGGGGTTTTATACTGTGCTAGACTAATCACACACCACTTTCAGAAAAGTAAGTGACCTCTGGGATAAGTGAAACAGTGAAAATAGGTTTTGTTTCCTTTTCATGGACATTGATTCAAGACAGCACCGATTTGACCCCACCGGTACTAAATTCCCAGTAGTGCCCAGAGGGTCAGATTCTGCCCTGGGATGGCACCAGGTGACCCCCAGCATAACAACATCGCCAATGTACAGACTCACAGCTCGTGCTGTAGCCATTTTACCTTCTCTGAAACAGTGCCCGTGGAGGCTGATCGCCACCATAACGCAGGCTACAGATGATTGTAGGCACAGCGGGGATGGCTTGCCCTCTCTTTGCTGTTTTTCACCTGCAGTCTCTCTCCCACAGCCCTCCAACGTTTCTCGCCTTTCTTGGGGCTGGACATGCTGCAGGAAGTTACTCCGAAAGATGAAGTTTGAGTTTTTGGAGTAAATATGAGGCCTAGAGCAATCAGTAGGGCTGCAGAAAGATGCCATAAATTTTCAGTCCAACAGAAAAAAACCAAAGTGCATTAGCGAAGACTCAAAGAACTTGAGAGCAGAAATGAACTACTCCAAAGGAATATTCCTGGAAGCCAGCTTAGCTTGGCAGACAGGACACTTGAGTGGAGGTAAAGTAGTTGGAAGATTACAGAGGCAAAACTCTCCCTGACCTTTACTGGAGCAGGCATAGGGTTTCAATGGATTATCACCACTTGGGATGAGATCCTGAGTTTCAAATAGGTAGCTCTGCACACGGCAGGGCTGATGCCCCACTGACACAGCAAACTCCATGCTAGGAACTTCTGGGAAATGGAAAAGAGAAGAAAAGAGAGAACATCTCCCTGCCAAACTTGGTTTGCAGACACATTTTAAAAAAACTTGTGCGGTCTTTGTCCCTGCACCTTCTGTGAGTAAAATACAGAGAAGATCAAGACAGATGGTTGAAGGCATGCAGTCTGGTGGATGTGGTGGAGTCCCATGCGTGACATGTAAGTGGAACAGAGAAGGTGATTAGGGCATTATCAAATTAAGGAGCATTAGTAAAACCAGAAAGCAGTAGTTTCAAACACAATCCCTGTTATTTTCAAACATGAAAAGGAGTAATTTTTCACACAACATTTAGCTAATTGTGGAACTCCTTACCACAGGACATTGTGGATGGTAAAGATTTACATGGAGTTCAAAATACCTGATAAACTCATGGATAAAAAGTGATTCAGGAGCTGTTAAATCTAAACTCTTCACCTTTGAGACTCAAGTTCCTGGAAGATGGGCAATGACTCCTCAAAATCCCCCTCTGCATATCTCCCATGTCTTTACACTC
>NW_009602692.1:29427-30370 GCF_000690535.1 Cariama cristata | reverse complement strand
TGGGCTGTTGGCTAGTCTCAGGGACAGGATTGTGGGCTAGATGGTCTTCTGGTCTCAGCTAAGCAAACTAAGTGTATGCAAGCCATTCTCCATGTCCTTGTTTTTGGCTGTGATCCAGCCTGTCTTTTTCTTTTTTTTTTTTTTTTTAGTTTGTTAGTTCTATAGGGCAGATGGATTTGTAGTGGGGAGAAGGGTGATCTTCCCAGCTCAGGGCTAACAGGACCTCATCCAGGCACTATGTCCTGTTTGAGGCCCCAGAAAGGGGAGACAATGACAAACCAGAGGGGCTCCAGGAGGCCCCTGGGTTGGTGGGACTGGAGCACTGCCCTACAAGGAGGGGCTGGTTCAGCCTGGAGCAGAGACAACTTTGGGCACCTGGCAGCACCCTCACAGTGACCTGGTGGGAAGCGGGGAGACAACAAGCACAAGCTGAAGCTAGAGATATTCAAGCTGGAGGTAAAGACACATTCCTTCCCCATGATGACAAGCAGGCAGTGCAACAGGATGCCCAGAGAGGCTGAGCCTTCTCCATCCTTGGAGGTTTTCAAGACCAAATAAAAAAAAAGCCCTCATAAAGCCGTGGGTAAAGTTCCTTGTGCAGAAGACTCTCCGTTTCCACTGAGCCCTCTGGGCCCAAAGATAATGTAAATGCTAATGAAATGCCACCAGTTTGGTGTGTAATTTCTCTTTGCTTCTGAAATGTATGTATGCAGGCGTTGGTATTTATACTCATGCGAAAACAGAGATTAACTTCAACTTCCTGCATAACAATAATTACCATTAGACCTCTCTGTCCCTGTCCTAAGAAAGGAAAGTGCATTAACTCTGCCAAAAGGAAAGAACAGGTTTTCAGCTGGTGTAAGTCAGCACAGCATCGCTGAAGCCAACGGGCTGTGCTGAGTTGCACCCACTGGAAGTCTGCCCCTACGCACTTTGAATGTTA
>NW_009602692.1:0-29396 GCF_000690535.1 Cariama cristata | reverse complement strand
TTAGGCCCTCCCCTTGGGCTGCCCCCCCCCCCGTGTCTATATCAGCATCGCTATATGGTCAGGAAGGCCACCCGGGTGTATCGCATCAGCAGGCTGCTTGCAACAGATGATGGGCAGGGAAGCTGCTTCGCCCGCGCACAAGGCTGTGCTTGTGCTCCCACCGAGGGGAGACGACGCATAGGTTGCACAATCTTACTCATGCCAGCAAGGAGACAAGCCAGACCTCTCACACCCGCACATGGGGGACGAGGAGGAGGGGGTTGCTTCGTCTTCCTCTTGCAGAGTTGACAAGGCCCTCTTTTCTTTTTGACAACGCTGCTGGATGGGCAGCAGGGTGCAGGCACAGCTCTATCAGTGGCTGTGCTGCAGGATCCTAAACAGCACACTGCAGAGCTGTCTTTGAACTGACAATGGGGTGCTGGTGTGGCTGCACAGCTGCCCTTTCCTAGGGCACCTTCTGCCCACAGAAACAGGCTTTTTAAAGAGGAATGGTCCTTGTCTGGGATTTGCTAGCTCCAAACATCCATCCTGCTTTGTACTAGAATGGCCAACGGTAATGGGCTGGATTGATGTCTCCATTGCCACAGAGGCAGCGTAATGCCAATTCTATCTGTTACATAGCAATAGCAAAAATCCTACCAGCAGGTCCCCCTTGTGGGCCCAAAAGATGCTTGTGCTGATTTTAAATCTTATCAGCATCACTTTGTTTGTGAGCTCTGCTTTCTATCCACGTCCCAAACAAAGCATCATCTGGCACCTGTTTTGCTTTCTCTCTTTTCACAAAACAAAGTGACGACACAGACAATGCAGGTGATGGAGCATTTCATTTGTGTTCTCTAGTTTGAGTAGAAAGGGGGCAATACCCTGGCTGCCAGCAACAGCTGTGCTTAGATGAAGAACTGGAGCCTGCCCTCTGTCAGCATGGTTGCAATGGTGAATAGGCTTTTGAGTCTTTGAGCCAAATTCCTGCCAGCAGGAAGGAGCTCCCAGCTGTAACACATTGCCGCCACCCAGCAAAGCAATGTCATGGAGTGTGATTTCTTAGGGACCCTGTTTCTCTGTTCAACTTTGCGATGCAGTTTCTCCCTCCTGTCCTTCCAAAAATCCCATTTAAAAATGCAGACATTGACCAGGAGGCACTGAAAGGTAATGAGACACATTTTTCCTCATTCCCAGCATAGACTCAAACTGAACAGGATGCGTTGCCACAGAGGGACCTGTGAACACATGCACTGGCTGCTCATGCTGTTCAGGAACTGGGTGCACACACTCAGCAGAGAAGAATTTCCGTTCACCTTTTGGTTTTCCACCTGTGTTCAACCTCTTAACTGCAACGCACATTGCTTACTTGAGTCATCCTGTTTAAGTCAGTAGGACTACTCACTAAAGTGCTACTCATCAGGAGAAAGGGTTCTCCAGGCAGGCCACAAATACCTGATCATGGTTAAATTTGTGCATGCCTGCTCCAGGTGTAATTTAAACACCTTCACATGATCCCTCTAACAAGCTTTTGGAAAATCAGAGGAATGCAGGATTGACTGGGTGTTGTAAGGGAAAAGCACAGGTCAGGCAAACAAAGAGTACACAATTATTGCAAAGAAGGAAGAAAAAAGAATCAGGAAAGTAAAAGAATGTGCAATACATGGGAGTTTTTTGAGCTGCGCCATCACTACCAAAGGGAATATTCAAATTTTTTTACATAATGGACTGCTTCAAAAAGTTAGATAATTATGTTAGGTCACTCCATGCCCTGTGTGCCCCACCTGCCATACGCGTAAAATTGTGACTAAACGGGAAATATACCACTATTTTTATTGTAGTGGAGGACAGGAAACTGAGGAGAAGAGGTGGTTTTAGTTCCCTGATTTGAACAACAAAGCTCTCAGACAGAAGCTGCATGTCATCAATGCTGTTCTTTTGAATCATCTAAATTACAGATTTTATGGAATAACACATGAAGAGACTTGTAAAATATTACACTAATGTTTACTGCCTTCTTTATCTTTGTAGTGTATTACACATTTACCTTACTCCTGTTTTATAGTCCCGCTAGGTATGTTCCTAGTGGATAATGACAGCAGTATATGGTCACTGTTCTAGCATCACAGGAATATGCAAATCGTACAAAGGTGTTTCAAGTTTCAGCAGGTTTGACTTAGCTCCCACTGCCAAAGAGGGGGGAGGCTATTCAGTTTGGCTCGGTCAGGTGGGATGCTGTTCATCCAAACCTGGCATTCCCTCCACAGGCAATAAATATCCCGAGTCATTTCTTGGAAGCACCAGCATTTCCTGGTGAAACTCCTTTCACCCCAAACAAGCGCACACCCTTCCTGTACAGCACACTGCGGGACGCGTGCTGGGGCCAGTTGATGCCTTGCAGCGATGTCTCAGCAGGCACAGGAGTTACCAGGATCACACCACTTTCCAAGAGTCTCTTAGGCCAGGCAATTTTTAATACCGCATTGTGAAGAGCATAGAGCATCGACCATCTCCACCACATTGGGAGTACCTTTTTCTATTGCCTCCATCCAAGCTGGTTTGTGGTGTGTGTGCAAATCCACTGATTCGGCTCAGGGCCGCTCTCATGGCTTGACCAGCTGGATGAGGAAACTGCAAACTAGGGACCAGTCACAAACAGGTTGTGGGCCCAAGTGCCAGGTGAGGAAGGCTTCTGAGTCATCACCTCTAGAACCCAAGTCTTCCCTTGACCTCATGGAAGAGGAATTTTGCACAGAGCTCCTTCTGCTTTATCATCCTTCTTTATAAACCATGGAGACACTTTCCTTCTACATAAGAGGGATGACCAAGGATTTTATACTGCAGTCCCTTAGGAGAAAACTGTTAATGCTGCTGCTGAGGAAACTGTGCTTTTCATATCTGCTTTTTCTCCCTGCCTGTGTGAAACAAGGTGGCTAGAGATGTCTGCCTGGCTCTCTCTCATAGCAGAAAAAAACAGCAAAGCTGAACTCAAGCCCTGCTAAGTCCTTGTGACAGACAGCAGGGTAGAGGGTGCTGGGACCCTCAGGCACTGGCCCAGGTTGTCTTCTGTAGCATCCATCTTGGCTTAACAGGCAGAGAGCTGGCAAACAGTTTTGTCTGGGCTTGGGAAACAGAAGAGAGGAGTGAAAGCCATACACATACTCATTTTCAGAACAAAGGCAAAACATTTGATGACCACTTCAGCTTCGTGATCACCTAGTTACACAAAACCTTTAAGCCTTTATTTTTAATTTACGCAAGAGAGGGATCTTTCTTTTTCTTTACTTTTCTGTGTCAGCCAGCTGATATTTGTTCAGGGTGGAAAATCACTGTTTAGATCTCCTTTGAAGGAAAATAAATACACATACGAAGAGAATACACTCTCAGTTAGCTGTGCATGCCCTGGGGGTACAGCATTTTCCTGTGTGTGCTCTCTCTGTAATTGAAGTTCCATAGGAAGCAGTCGCTCCTAGTGGGGCCATTACCTGATTTGTTTTGACAGCATGGGAGCAGGAAAGAAGGACAGGGTCCCCATTCCCTGTCCCACCCCGAGTGTTAGCTCAGACCCTACCATGGGCAGGGGAATTTGTAGTGGGGTAATGGCACAGATTCCCTGCCTACCCACCCACCCTTGTCCTAGAGGAGAGAAAAACCAGACGAGTCCTTTAAGGTTAGGATCAAAAGTATCTGTGCTTCACCAGCTCTCAGTGGCTATGTGGTTTCAGAGAGGCTCTTGGCAGCTGCAGTCATTTAAAGTGGCTCTGGGCTGCTCTGACTTACATGCACAGCGTGAGCAGGGACAAACCTTCTGAAGCTTGGTGCAAATATTTGGGCTAATAGTCTCCATAGGTATGGAAAATAACAGTACTTCTTTCTCTTTTAACATATTTTTGGTGTTATTTTGAAAAGTCTCTGATTAAACCTAAACTAGCCACTTGCAAATTACCTGACAAGCTTATGTATCATTATATGAATTCATATCACTGTCTGCCCATTTTGTGTGATTCTTTAGAGGCATAGCTGAAAATCCACTGAAGGATGGCACCTAGAACCAGGCTCAAGATATCATTTTGTATTCTTGCTTCTGCAGCCAACCAGCCGATGTAGAAGTATTTTTAATGTCTTAAAAGTCAATGAACTTATAACCAGTGAAATTCACCCCTTCTGCACCATAGGACAAAACACTACCCCCGTAACCCCAGAAGCCTTTGAGCCTTGAGGAAAACAAGACACCTCTGCTTGAAATGTAGCCAATTAAAATCCACACTAAAACTTAGGTTAATATTTTGAAGAAAGAAGTACAGTGGGAATTAAAAGCAAGCTGTGCCACATCCCCTTTTTTTAAGCTCTGGTTACAGTGTAGAGAACATAATCCATTCAATTGCTGTTTACACAGTGTCCCCTACCTTCCATTAAGTGGTCTCCACTCACTACTGCTCAACCTTTGATTTTAAGAATTGATATTTCTGTTTACTTCAGGGGATGGAAAACTTGCCTAGTGCTTCAAGCAACATCCACCAAGCTAAGCCACATTTTGATACTCCAAGTCTCTTACAAGTGAGGTTTAATTTCCTTCCACCAGGAATCAGGATCAGCCTCTTGAAGAGACCCTAGGACTCTTGCACTAGGATGAACCTGTGATATTCTTTGCAAGGAAAGCACCAGCAAACTCTTGAGGTCTAGATGTCTAAAGGCGAATACTTGATCCAACCTAAGCAGCCTAAAAATCAATAGCTGTACTGAATGAAGAAGACACAAGGGAAAAAAGTGTGATTACTGACTGTACCATGAAGGACACACTGTAGGAAGCTGAACTGGGTCTGTACAGATAGGTTATATTCATGGAGGTACTTCCTAGTTTTTGACTTTATAACATTACAGTTCCTTCAATGCAATTTTTACATGTAAGTTGATAAAATAATTAAAAAAAAAAAAAAAAGAAAAGCTACCTCATACCACAACCAGAAGCTGTTGATCATGTCACGAAATACTTCTGAGCACCACATGGACAAATGGGTAGGATTATGTTGTAACTGTGATGATTTAGGCATAGAATTGGGTCGAGGCTTGAAGGAAGACAGAGAGGTAATGTCTCTTAATTGAAACAACTATTACAGTTGGAAAAAAGTTATGAGCTGGAGAAGGAATTGGGTGCTAAAAGTTTGTATTTTCTCATGTATCAGCTACTCTAATTATAAAGATTTGACTTCTTCATACAAACTGCATGTCAATTAAATAGACTGAAGAATTGCTTTCTAGACTGATTTTGAAATTTGTCTTGGACCACCATGCTAAACCGTGGGACCCATTATCAAGGTTCTTTGTGTCATGACTGCACACCCTAGGTGTAAGTCACTACTTCATAAAGGTCACAGAGATACCTTTAAACCAGACTAGTATTGGTATCTGAATAAAACCTGTTGGAGGAGCAAGCAGTCATAGCAGTCACATTTTTCCCTGATTGTTGCATTTATTCATACAGCAGATGGCCAAGATAGGGCTTGAAGAACTGAATTAAAGTAACAGGCGCGGCTTTATCACTAATTGAAAACTCATGGAAATCAGAACCCTGTGTCGGTCACAGTGACATCTCAGTTTGGTGACTTTTCAGAGGCAGCACCACTTATTTATTTCCCTTCAAAACACTAAAAGCCTAACCTGGGCAACAGAGTATGGTCCCTCACACCAAGCATGCAGTGAATCTGCACTGCTGAATGACGACATTGAAATGAGCTTTCCCTTTCCTGTGGACAGGACCTCACTTGGGTAATAACATGTGCAGAGCTTAATCTGTCCACAGAGTTTTCAATGGCACAGGCATGTCCTCTGTCCTGTCCCCACCAGACACTGAGTGAAAATGCAAGAGAAGGTGCCGTATACCAATAATTGTGTATTTGACTCTTCTCAGCTGCAATGGGTGGAACTATTGGGTGAAACAAAGCACAAGCATGTGTTCACTCAGCTCTCCTGTTAGTGCACATCAAGAAAACTCTATTGATTTCCTACATATTTCAATCACACCAATCTTGCAAATATGGTTCAACTTGTTGTCTGTGACTACACCTTACAGACCTTTCCTGTAAAGTCCTGCCTTTCCTTAGGCTCCTTGATGAACTGAAATGTTTGTCTGCAACTCTGTCTCTCAATATACTGAAAAATCTGATGGTGTCTAATAGCAGCCATTTCTGGATGCAACTGTTGTAAATCATTTCTGTGGATGAAAAGAATTTAAAAGCTTCCAAGGATAATCAGTGTTCAGTGACTGCAAAGCTAAGTATTTTCACCAACATTTAAAATAGGTAGTCAGTCAAAATTCTTAATAACTTGAAGGCAAAGATTTCATTTCAATGAAGGTATTTAACAACTAATTTTTTACTGTCTTGCATAGACTTTTGTAAATAATATCAGGACAAAACAATAAAAGTCAAAACTATGTTTTATTTTGGTAAACATTCTAGGAATTTCACTTTTTATCTCAATTCAGGATTAAATTAGTTTTGCCTGTACCACGTCATTCCTTTTTTATTTGAATCAAAAGATACATTGCTTTTGTTGCAGGATAAGGCAAGATTACTTTCCTAATTAAATTTTGTTAAGTAGCACTACATGAAGTTTTAGTATTACCTAATTAAAAAAAGATCCCTATTTCTTTAGTTACAGGATGAGTTCAAAGAGATAAAGTGCACACATAACTGCAGCTGCAACAGTTATACGCTCTTTATGAGTGGTGGGCAAATTTGTGACTCCAACAGTAAGAAGCAAAGGCCTCACCAATAGTGTACGTGGCTTTTAAACCCCTACAATTATCCAGTTAGCTGAGTGATGAAGAGAGTGAAGTTCAGCCAGGAGGAGTTGTTTCTAAGCTGTATTTAGCAATGTGTCAATAAGGTGTATGGGGAACCCAAAGGGGTCAGTGAGGTGTTGAGAGGCTGGGAGTAGAGAGGTGTGCTGGCAGGAGGAAACAGGGCTTTAGAGAAATAGAGGAGCTGAAGCTGGGAGGGATGGATGCGACTAGGGGAGTCTGAGGGAAGGGAGAGGGAAGGAGACAAATACACGGGACTTGAAGATGGTGAGGAGGTTTCAGGCAATTCTGTATAATGCCACAGGTGCCTCTGTCTCTTGCCTTCTCCGTACCATGCACCTTACTAGCCAGCCAAACGGTCTTGTAGGACTTTCCCTCTGTCCTCACAGCAGGGTAGCCTAGTCCTTCCTGGGTTGTTGGTGCATGAGCAGGCTGGGGACAAGGCAAGGCAGAAAGAGATCAGAAAAAGTGCTGAAGCTTGCTGTTCCTCCTTTCTGCAATAATGCAGAGATTTCTCACGAAGAGGGGAGGCGGAGAAGGGAAGGAGCAGTGTCCCATGTCCCTCACACCGCTCCTCAGCTTCCAGTGCCACCTGCAAGGCCAGCTTTGTGCAGATCTCTGCATGCAAGAGATGGAGATCACCTTTTCGGGTCGTTATGTGCTGCTTAAACAGATATGTCTCCCTTTCCCCTAAAGAAAGCAAAGGAAAAACAGGTGGCCTCAGTGGGGCCATCTTCTACCACTAGCTGTCAGTGAACCTAGGTTACTGCCTGATTGTCTCTACCTAAAGGCAATCTCACAGGGAAGTTTTTATGTTTAGGCCTTCATCCTTTTGGTACAAATGGTGCTGTTGAGCTAAGTGAACATATTAAGAGACATGCAAAAAAAACCAACAAAAAAACCTGCCAAGTACATGAAAAGCTATGGATATATAAACAAATCTTGGCTGACTTTGAGATGATGTAGAAAAAAAAAATCAAAAGGAGAAGTATTGATTTCTTCTAGCTAGGTTTATGTTAGTAAGAGACATCTGGTAAGTCTTCTGAGACTACATCCTAACATTAGTTCCACCAGAGAGACCTGCTTCAGGGAGAGGTGAGGAGCTCTTTTAACACTGATGTCCTTGCTGATCTGGTTGTGGTTAGAAGTTATAACCACACAGTCCAGAAAGGCACTTTCCTCTTCCCTATGAGGATTTCTTTTAAAGATGGCAGTTGTTGCTGAATTGAAGCTGATAGTTTAACAAATGAAACTTAAGAAGAACAGACTTGAGAAGCTCCTTGACTGCTGAAAGTGCACCAGAGACAGCTTTTCCGTGTTGGCAATTCCTTTTACAAAAAGTGTTACCAAAGGCATCACAAAGATTAAGCAGTGCACGTGGGTCAGGCCATCCTGAAGCTCACTTTATTTGTGTTACTCTTTTTCTCTGCCCATGCGATTTTTGAAATCCATCTGCTATTTCTTGTCTTCCAGGCTGCAGGTCCAGGTACTGGACTGGAGAGTTTTGTTCCTCACAGGCGGCAACATCAGGATCAGTAGTACATCTCAAAGTCAGTGAAGCTGAGGGATGCATTTCTGCGACATTCTCCCGTACACTTTCTAAAGCCTAGAGCACAACAGCACAGTGTTGATAGGCTTTGAGAACTGTCATACTACAAATCTATAAGTAATACAGATCAAATAATCGTGTTGATGAAGTTGCATTAGAAAAGTTAAGGTATTTGAAAGCCCTTAGCCAGCCTAACTTATCTGACATCATAGTGAAAGCCTCCAACATCTATTATAGCTCTTACGTGTGTTTAATTTTAACATGCACTGTGCACTATCATGCACAGGGAAAAAGAGCAGTTGGAGGAGTGAGACAACCACATAGACACCCCACTGATTTTTCCTAGTGTGGAGCATGTTTTTGCTCCTCCTGGGTTTCCTTTCCCCTAAGGCAAAGATTATGTTGACTGCAAGCAGCAGTGCTGGAGGTTATGGAAATATGTACCCATACTGTCTGCTTTCTCTTCCACACGTTTCACTCTGCTAAGTCTGTCTCTTAAAAAGATAACACCTTTCTTACAGAAACACGTGGAGGAATCTTGCAGGTGACTTCAGTCATGCTCAAGCAAGTGGGAGAAGGACCCACAGATGTCATTGTGCTGACACTGCCCAGAGCTGAAGGAAACTCTCCCAGAACTGAAAAGCAGCATGTTCAGACAAGCAGCGCAGGAGTGATACTTCACTCCAGCAAGGATCTCTTTGTATTAGCAGATGCAAGTGAGGTAGTTTCAGCATGTGGGCGTCAAACGAAACCTAAAGTATACGGTGGATTTAGTGACTTTCAATTTGTTAGCTTTACAGATCTGAGTTTGCAAACAGTTTGGATAATTCTGTGACCCAAAAGAGAAGCCAGCTGTTTCCAGGCTTCACTTTCAATCACTTCCTCCTACTCTCTTAAAACAAGAAGGGGGAGAAAAAGTACGTAAAAAAAAAAAAAATCCTGCTTCCTGTCGTCAGAGGCTCCAACCATCACTCTGTTTTGCCTGAAAAGAACAGTGTCCTTGTTCCCTAGGGATCAACAGGCAAATGGATACCGCCCAGTAGGGAGGGCTGTGTGCTGCAGCAGAGATTTATGGCATGGTGTCCCAAAGATTCAAAGGGTTTCCCCTTCCCAGCTCTCCTCCAGAGCCTGCCCTACCGGGAATATCAGGTAAAGCTCCTACTGATCTACCTTGATGGAAGAACTGTCATCAGCCGTGATAGAGAATAAGGGTGAAGCAGTCCAGTATCTAAACATGTACAAGTGGTTATGAACAAAAAACTCTGCAAGTAGCATTGTTCTTGTTTTTCTACTCCAGATCTCAAAGCTCTCTACAGGTTGTCCTTCCCATGTGTCTATGAGACAGGCAAAGGCCTCTTCCACCATGCCATGTCTCCTGAGTTGAAGATTAGGCCAAATAATTAAGGATGTAAAGTGTAAAATGCAGAGTTGTCAGGGTCTTGTGGGACTGATATCACCACAGGGCATATTGAAGTGAAAGCAGAGAAAAGTCAGCACGCTGAATTTTGACGCAGTATCTAAAGGAGTACCTCGAGTTTCAACACACCTTCTTTTTCATGTCCATCTCCCCAGTAAAGCTGCACCTCAGTGGATACACCTCACGCCTTCTTTTTGCCATTACAATGGGATGGAAGCTTCTTGCTGTGTGAATCTCAACTAAGAAACCATGGAACTAGGAACACGTTTGAGCCATTCAGTGAGGAAACCTGCTTGGAAATGCACAGGACAGAAACAGGACAATGCTATCTGGATTTCCACTGAGCTTATTTCTGAATGCTAAATCACCTTCAGCAAAAAAGAAATGCAGCTCAGGATACTTTACAATCTTTTGGCTGTATTGCTACTGTATGGACAGTAATGGACTCTCAAAGCAGCCATTTTTTCTGCTAAGAGACCCTTTCACATCACTCTGGCATCATATTATAGGTCTATATTGGCTGCACATTATGTTTACACCCACTTAGCACTCTGGCAACAATGCGAAGAGAACTTGGAGAAATGAGAACCCTCATGTTCTGCATACTGAGGGAATGTAATATTCATTATAAACTTCTCCAGCTCAACATTAACCACACAGAAAGATGGTTTGCTTCTGCATACACATTTTAAAAGCATCCAAGGGACGCAGTGACTTCAGCCACATTTTTTAAAGAGATTGTGGTGTAAAGGAGAATATGATTACACTGTTTTTAAAAGATGGTTGCATATCTTTCCACCATTCAGCAGCTTGTTGTAGGTGTGCCTTGCTCTTCTGTAGGTGCCAAATGCCATGCTATCAATGTACTCAGCCACTGACTGTGTTCAGGCACAGTGGATCCCCTGCGCTTCGAAGGTCAGTCTCTGGCTGCCCCTTCGGCCTCCATTTCCAGTCTGATGTCTGTATGGAAAACCAGCCTTGGTGTCAGCTCCCCAAAACCCAACCCAGATGTACTCAGGGAAACTTGTGAGTACAAGGTCACTCAGGAACATGGTGCTGCAAGCACCCAGGAAGACCTTTCCCCTTCTTGGAAATGCTTGTAACTGATTTCCCAAGCTCCACAGAAGATGGGCAACACTCCTGTCCTCTCAAACATTATGTGAGTGGGAAGCTGCAGGAACACAAAAGGCTGTGGATGGCCTGCTTGCCTGCCAAAATGAGAGCTCAACCCGATTCACAGTCATCTATCCTCCAGCCTTTATTCAATTTCCCACCGTATGAACTCTTCGTCTCCCGTTTGCTTTGATCTGCACTCATTGACTGCAAAAGGCCCATTTTTCCTGCCTTAAAGGTGAAATCACCTAACTAAAAGGCTACATCAGACCTCAGTGTTTCCACAACAACAAAAGAGACACTTGTATGCTTCACTTCACCAGGAAAGAAGGGAAAAATCATCAATCAGACTGCATACTGGAGTGGTCAATTGACTGCTAAGTCAGCTGTCCAATCAATTATCCACTTGAAATAGTCAACCACTTTTGTAGAAAGAGGACCATTTGCGTTTCCTTCTGACATCAAGCTGGTAGATATTTATAAAAGCTTCAAGAGACTCTGGGGAAAACAATGCAGCCTTTTCAAATGCACCTTGAAAGCACAGCAAATCTGTGGAGAATTGATTTTAAGTTTTTGTTCAAAAAGTGAAGGGAGAAAAAGCATTAGAGATTTGACAACTTTTAAAGAAAACATATCCAATTCAATTGTGTCTTGTAACTTAGAAATACTCAAAACAGTCCTTGGTTTTCTTCCAGATTCTTTCAACAGCCTCATGTGAGGTGGGTATGAATTCCCTGCACAACTGGACCTGCTTTAGTCACTGTGTGACTTGTTTTCTTTGTGAATCTATAAAGCTGAGCATATTTCTAAATGGACCTGGAGTCTCCTTTGCACTGAGGCACAGTAGCACTGCTCCTGTAATTACACAAAACCTTGAAGGCCTTTTCACACTACCTGCGTGGTGCGATTGTGAGATGGGGACTTTGAATCATGGGCCCTGGTGGTTTCATCTGCTGTAGGTTAAGGTGTAACCACCGCCTGCCCTTCCACCCACCCCTGATTAGCACTTTGAGGTAATACACTGAGCTGTGGTGTAGGCATGTGTGCTTCTCTCGCCCCACCATGGGAGTAGCATCTTCTGGCAGAGAAGCAGGGTGGGCAGTTGGGAGCAGTAATAGTTTGGTCTGCTGCAGATAAATATGTCAGAGCTCATGACTTGGAGTGCTGAGTCGAAGTCAGAATCAGCCCTATTCATCATTCAGCTCCAGGTTTTGTCCCCAGTTCTTTTACGCCATGCTATTCGAGGGCCCAGAGCCCTACAGAGTGACTGAATGAAAAAAAAAAATCTCTTTACAGAGATGCTACTCAGGTAAATTTGTGAATATCAGAAAGGCTGAAAGGTGCCATGGAGCCAGTTGTATTCCATTACGTTGTAGCTCAGTACCTGCTTTAAGCTACCACTTCTAAATGGCAGGTCCATTATAGCAGCAAATATTAGCAGGAGGGCAGAAAAAAAAATCAATATAATGTTTTCAAGAAATCAAATCAGCCTTCAAGGTTAGGGAAGTTATTTTCTTAAATAAAAGGACACCAAATAGAATTTGGGCAGAAGTCAGACCAGACCACTGATGACTCACACTGTCTAAATACAGTTGTGTACCGAAGCTGAATAGACAGCCATATATCAGGCTTTTAGCTTCCCACAGAGTGGGAACAACAGGTTCACAACCCAAGGACCCAGTAGCCCTCTCCAGTCTGTGGGATATCAGCTGGCCAGCAGGCCAGGCATCTTGGGAGTGTTGCTCTGCAAATGTGCTATGGGCACATAATGGGGGACTATATGTACACCTGCAGGAGAAGGCTGGCCAGTTCAGGGGTGTATGGATCTGCCCCCTACCTGGAATAAAATGATCTCTCAATCCATATGGAAACTGTCTGCCATTGCCATCAAGGCTGGAATATATGGAGATTTGGAGTTACAGAGCTGACAATGGAAAGCTAGCTATTGAGGAAACATCAATTTCTTTTAAACCATGAAAGCAGAAAACATTTGTCCTGTTTGATTCCTGTTGACAGTGGAGAGAGACGATTTTCCATGACTTTTTGATCTATAAGACAATATCTCTGTGCAGTCCCACATCCATAGAGGTGGCTATGCATGGACACCTGGAAAAAAGGCTGTTGAGAGAAAACAGAAATGCTAGTTTGAAGCTACAATTTAGTAAATTTTAGGGGGTGGATGATCACTGGTAGTCGAATTGGTTTTGGATCTTCCACTCTTGTTTTCTGGCTGTATTTTGCTTTCATGTTACACTACTGGAAATTACAGAATGGATTGAGCTCCTGACTTTCACTGAAACATATTTTGCCTGGTGCCAGCGAAAACTCCACATTCATTGTATTTTTGGCAGTTTTGAATTTCCCAGCCCTGAACCTTGAGAATTGCACCAAAACAGGCACACTTCTCTTTCAACTGTAGCTATAACTAATCACTAAAAATCACCTAGAAATCAAATACAAATGGTGGTGGGTGGGGATGAAAATCAAAACCACCTTCACTTCAGTCCATGCACTGGCCTAAAAGTGCAGGTACAGCTTTGTGCAGGCGGTTTTAGAGTGGATCCTGATGCAGACTAACTCTGTACCTCTAACTAGCCCTCCTGCAGACACATTGCCACATCATCTACAGGTTTCTGTGGTCTGCCTGTTAGACTGTGGTGTCCAACCATGTTCTTTCAGCATCTTGTAGGCGCAATCTGCCAAATCTCTTGGGCAAAACTTCTCCTCAAGGTATGAATGGCAATTAGTATTATGAGGGAGGGAGCCCGCCTGTGTTAGGGATGGGGAAAGCTCTCACTGCAAAGCTCCTAGGAATCTTAGCTGCCCCATGAGAAGAAAAGCATACCATAGTGCCCAAACCTGAAAAGGCTCCACTGTGGTTTCTGAATGTTTATAAAGACAGACATAAGGTAAGAATAAACTAAGCTGAAATAAAGGAAGGCTGTCTTCTGTCTCAAGAGAGTTTTCATTGTATTTACCCTTTCTTAGCTGTCGTATTATGGATTACTTTCTTTTTTGGTTCTCCTTCAACATTTTTAGGGTGCCAGTTTTGCTTGTAAATTTTTCCAATTTGGAGCTTGAAGGCCAGGTGTAGGCGAGTCATTACAGTAAGTGTGGTGGTACTGGTGCCAAGCCTTACAGCTACAGACAGATTCTGACGCTGCACCGAGCTAAGCCAGATAATGATGTTATCATGCCCAAGGTGCTCATCACCACCTCAGGGAAAATCAGCCAGTTTGGTTTACAGATTTAAACTACATGGCTTGGGTTTGTGTTATGCCAGCTGGTTTTGCTACAGCATATTGGGGAATGATTGTGCCAGCAGAATTGCACAGACGGCAGCTTCCATTGGGGTGATGTTGACACCTTCACCTGCACAGCTGGCTCACAAGAGGGTGCCTAAACTGAAAGAATGACTAAGGCTGTTTCTGATCCAGCGTGTAAACTCTAGATCCACTATTCAGGCACTTAATTCATGATGGCAAATGCATCTGAGGATCTAAGCCTAAAGTCTCTTGTAGAGTAGGACACTATTTAATTCTGTTCTTAAATTGAAAAAAAATACATTTTGTATATGCCCACACATGGATAGTCAAAAGCACTTGAAACTAAGAAACAGATTTCTCCAAGGATAACCGTCCCAAGGCCTTGCCCTGTGCCTAGGTTCTGTGGCCATTCTGTACCCCTTACCACCTCCTGTGTTGATTTTTACAGTTAATAAATCCTTGTCTCTCTTTTTTGATGTCCCCTTCAGATTATCATCATTCTTTAGAAACAGTGGAACCTTCTAACAATTGCACATGGGGACCCAGCCAGGATAGAAAAAGGATGCAGTAGAACCTAGCTTTACGAATCAGATACTTTGATGTTTATAAGACCTAAATTAACAAGTATTTTTACAGTCTTGATCAAATAACACATTTCTCTTTAACTTGGTTTCCTCTGTCCACTCTAGACCTTTGCCTGAACTGCCTTTTGAATAAATTCTACCCTTGGATATGGGGTTGACATAGCTCCCATTTTTCCTAAATAAACCTTGTTTTAGTGCTTTTTCACCTCTCTTATGACCCAGCTGTATAAGTACTGTTCCCTGTCTATTTGCCCAAAACTTTCCAAACCTCTTCTGTTCATGAATTCATTTACGTGTAGTTTACTCCCTCTTCTGTAAAAGCAGCCAAACAAGAATATTGCTAGGTCCAAATCAGCGCTTTGGTCTCCAGAATGAATCCAGTCCTTTGTTGTTGGTTTCTAACATCTAATAAAACATTTATAAAATGTTCATTTACAATTCTGGGTGACATAGAAAACAGTGCCTCAACAAAAGCCATTTACAAAATTCCTTCCCATTCTCAGTTTATATCTCTGCTTTATTTAGCAGAACAGTCCAAGATTTCTGGTGAAAACTACTTGTTTATTACAAATAAGTGAATAATTTACAATGAGTAACTTATTCCATGAGTTTTAACCGCTCTGCTGTTAAACATGATTTCCACAAGTGCACTTTATGTTTTAATATATTTGATTATTCGTGGCTGGTTGACCCATGACTAGTTTTATATTTCCGATGAGCTTCATAAATATGATCAACCTTAACAGGAACTGAGGTGAGAGGCTGTGATGAGAATATAAGCTGTTACTAACGGATTCATCAAAGCACTTACAGGCACACATGCTTAACTCTGAACAGTTGCATTAGTTCCTTAGAAATCAAGAAGAGTTAGGAAGTGTTAAATGTCTTCCTGAATCAGGACCTTCGTGTCCAAGTACGAACTCATATTTTGAAATGTGGCCTGCTAGATTTTAGTGCTTGTTATGATGCATGCTAAATGCTAAGAAACTGAAGACCATATTATGAGGATTCCCACACGCAATGTATGCTTGGAGAAAAGCTGTGCTGAGTCATTCTTGATTATTGAGGCAAGACTGCAGAGTGATTACATTACAGAAATCCACCAGAAGCTCAAACTGAACAACCTCATACATCCTCCATAGGCTTATGCCTCAGCATCTGACTCTATTCCAAAATATTTTACGTGATCATTCCTTTAGAAATCTTCCAAGTGTTCTTCTGCTTTCTGACTGTGACCCATACTCTGAAACACACTCAGAGCCTTCCTTCCTCTTCCCCACCATTGGCACAGGCTCACCTGCAGCTTCAATGAAGTGCTGCTGATGCATCTTTCTTTTTACAGGCTTTATCGACAAGACAATGGAGAGTACTCACAGGCGAAATCTCATGAAGAGCATGAGACCACCGCAACGGCTCATTCACAAAACAAAATGTCTGCTTGTCCATCCTTCCACTAACCTACCACTGTACTGTGATAAAGAGAGCATTGTTGCAAGATGAATGTCAGCAAGGAAATCCGTCATGCAATTTCTCTCAACAGATGGCTACTATGGACATCAAGGTGGTAGTGCAGACATACACACACATGTATGTATACATATAAAATAGATATATCTGTAAGTGTATGTCTTTGTATATGTATATGTATACATACAGAGATATATTTGTATATACATATAAATACATGCATAAATTGATACATATCTGTATAAAAAGTATGAATGTATAAACTAGAATATGTTTTCCATCAACACAACTGAATATATAAATGCCTGGTCAAACAGATTTTTTTTGTATTCTGATCTTTGAAAGAAGGCAAGGGAAATAATAGCAGCATTAAGGATTCCAGGTGAATTCCACAGAGGAAAAATAAGAAACAAATTTCTTAGCAGTTTCAGATCTGGAATTAGCAAATAATAAACTATCTCTCCCTCCAGGAAGGAGCAAAGGCCATTGGACACATGCAGTTATCCTGTATACCAGAGATAATTAACTTGGCCTTTTGCTGTATAAAGAGGCATACTATAATCCTGCTAACTGAGCCTGTAAGTCTGTAATGAATTGTCTCCCTTGCAAACATATTGCTATGGTCCTCGCTATGGTCTCAGTGGTGTCTACCTGCCAGCATGAGCTGTCTCTATTCTATCTAGGTGTTAGTTGGTTAGGTGGTTGCACTGATAGCTCATCCTCATCAGCTCATTAGCTAAACCAAGCACAGCAAGCTAAATAGCCCCACACATTTACAGCAGCTTGAATGCACCCTGTACTACCACAGCCCCTTAGCTGGGCTGGAGACAGAGACTTGAAAAGTAAAATCTGACTGCTCAAGATAAATACCAGCCCAGATAACACGGTTTTGAAGGGTTACTTCTACATCAGAGTCATTTAGAAAGACTAGAAAAGCACCAAAGGATACTACTTCCATGCGATAGGACTAAACCATATTTTCCATCCAAGATACTCCTCCTCATGTTGCAAGTCCTGGGCTATCCAGAAGACTTTTATTTTGCAGGCTCTCTAAATCTGTGAGGAATTCCTCCAGGAACCTGGCAGAGCTTGTATTTACCTTGAATGCTTTGCATTGAAGGCATCTTTTCCTGCCAGCTCACCAATGACATTTTCCTCTTTCCACGGGAGCTGCTCCATGACATGGAGCAGGTTTTTGTTCGATGGGTTGGGTGCTGGTCAAAAGTTTGGGAGATAGCTCCCTAAGATGTGTATGAGGCACAAAGACAAAGGGCAGATAAACCCAGCGAAGGCTGCAGACTCTTCAGTAGTGCAACCCAGAAATATCTTAGTTGACAAAGGTCACAAATACAGCGAGAGCACAACAAAACACTAGCTGGTAAAGGCTGATTTCAGGGCAGTATGAAAGAGGCTACACCTACCTGCAAAGGAAAAGTCACACAAAATGACATGGTCTCTTTTGAGTGGCACAGGCAGAAAAAGACAGCTTAATTTGTTGTCATCAGATCCGAGTGCGTGGAGAAGACAAGATTAAAGGGCAACAACAATGACATGGGGTAAGGATGCTTGTCTTCTCTCTCATATTTGGTCTTTCCTATTTAAACTAAAGCTTCCTCAAGGAGGCATGCCACTTGTTACCAGCTCAGTGCTCTGCAGAGTCCAGCATGGTCCAGTAGCCTTCTTAGTACTACCCTAACAAACAAGCAATCAGCTAAGGATGTTGATAAGGGAAACAGAGAGCTCTCAGGTGAGGACAGCAATGTTTGTTACATCTGCCCTTGTGTATCTCATACTAATGAGTACTGATGTCAGTCTGAAATCCACCCTCAGAGCACTCACTTCTGACAAAGTAGCAGAAAACTTTTGTTGTTTTTAACTTCAGGCTGTCATGGTCACACCTATGGCAAGCTCCATATTTGTCCTTTTCCTTCGGATTGTCTCAAGATGAAAACTCCTCCTCAGGTAGCACTGGGCTACTGTGAACTGCTGCTGAGTGAAGTTTGGCAAGAGCTGCAGAGCGCCTTATCACCAAGGTGAGGGACTTTCTCCTTCTGATATCTTTCGCCACCTGTACTGGCAGCAATAGCTCAGTTTCTTATCTGCCAACACCACGTGTTTACAAATCCTGAGTCAGGGTGCCAAACCTCACAGGATGTTTAAAAAGACCTCGGAAGAGTGGCTGGAACTGAGGGCTTTGCTGTCCCATCCCAGCGCCATATGATCCAGTTAGACAGTTCTGCTCTCTTCCAGTTAATTTCAAGTTTCATCAGCAGGGTAAACCAGCTTTAAATAACTTCAAACCAGAACACTTTGCTAGTGTCTTGGAGAACCTCTCAATAGTGAGAAAGAGTGGTCTGACCCCTCTCACACAGAGGAAGAATTTGAGCCATGGACTCCAAGCTCTTCGGTATGGAGGGCAACTGCAAGACCAGACCTCCTGGCAGACATGTGGGAGGTGGGATGTCCAGTTCACAGCCCTCAAGAGAACAGCATCCAGCTCTCCCAAGCTTTTAGCCAGTGGCTTAGCCAGTGGAAAACCCCAATCAATGTTTTACTAATCATCATGAAAACTGACAACTTCACCTACTGTCACACATCCTGGACCTAGGGCTTTACTGAAAGACATTTAAGTCCACATCTTAATGACTCCAGTAAAAACAGTAGGAACAGGGGGGGGGTTACCTTGTTATTTTACACGTACAACTCTGAATTAGCTCTGTTTGAGGACATAGTAATAAGGAAGAGTCCAGATGTTGCCTCCTAGCTTCTAATACACCTCATTTCTCGAGTTACCATAAATGTTTCAGACTGACGTCACAGCACAATATCAACAGCAATGTTTTAAATGACAAACCACGCCTGCAAAGTGACCATGTTTCTCTGAATTCTAAGGCAAACACTTTATCTCAGTTAAACCCTTAGTAGCCATGTGGTTTTGCCAATCTCCTCAGGAACATTTAAAGTACTCTTGTTCTTATAAACAGTTTAAAGTCATAACGGTAAACATACGAGCCTAAAGCTAAACTTCCATCCCTTACACTTGTGTTGGTTATTTGCAACAATACCAGAAATGTTTACCAATCCACCAGCACAGTTTACACTGAAATCCCCCACTCATTTACCTCTTGTGCCATGATTAATTGTTAGCTTAAATCAAGGAAAAGAGAGATACAGCTTGTGCACCAACTCAGATCTTTTGCTGACAGAACTGCAGTTTTAAAATGTGATTCAAAAAAATCAATTCAAAACTCAATGTTGTAGATTTCTCCTGGATTTTTCAATAATTTGCACTGCTTTTACTAAGCCTCTCAAGAAACGCTAAAGCCCAGAACACATATTTAGTGGAACAGCTAAATACTTTGTGAGTGATAGCTCCTTCTGGACAGGTAAACCAGGTAAGATGCTGAATGACAGATTTCAACAGTATCACTGTAGTACCTCCTAGAGCCTCCTCACTGCTGCTGTTTGCTGTGTGCTTGTGCTTCTGGGATTCAGTTGAAGTCCATTACGCATCAGACCAGCTTGCATCAACATGTACACCAAAGGACATAATGGGCTGTGAGACCCTGGAGATTATGGAAAGATGCTATACCAACCTAAGAAAACTGCCTGTGCAAGATTGCTCTTGCCTCCTTGAATAGGATTTTGGGTCTCTAACTTTCCAAATCATGCTTTCCAGCACTAAGTACCAAATACAAATGGAGTATAAAACAAGAGTCGGCTTAGGATGCCATTAAGATTCATCAAACAGCCAGGACAACAGATAACCAGAACAATGCTTTTGACAAAACTGGCACAGTTACCAACAGCAGGGCAATCCTGAAACAAAGATAATAGGAAGTCACTGAGCACTGCAAAAAGAAAAACCACCACAACTACAGAGCAGAAGCACGCAAGTTTCTAATTTTCATTTAAACACTCTATCTATGCCTAGTTTTTCAGCAGCCTTGGCAAGAAGATGGGCCTTGCTGCAGACCCTAGTGATCAACAGTCTGGAGATATTTCACAGCAGGGTTACAGCGTTCAAGGTTTTTCTTTGAGTCCTTGAAACAGAACATGAAACAAGGAAGGGATTCCTGCAGTTGATTTGGATAAAGAAGTATTTCTGAAAACCTACCATTCAACACCATCTTCACAAAGTTGCTACCATAATACAAGGAGTGTAACTGGAGTAAGAAACATGGATTTCAGAGGGTATCTGGTCAGGTACATAGTCTGACAGAGATCTGGCCGTGCTTGCAGGAAGACAAATGTTATAATCTCAGCTAAGATGACACCAGGCCACGCATAGATGTCAGCAGCAAAAAGAGAGATGTCTACCATGTGTCTACTGGAGTTGGTAATGGGCTCTATAGCTATCTTTTTACAATTACCCTTCATTTATATAGTTTAGATTGCTGTAATCAGAAGTTGCCACTGAAGTTTACTGTCTGATATATCTGTCTGTTAGACACACAAGTATTTCCTAAGCTCTTACTTGATGGATGGGTAAAAATGGAAATAGCATTATGGCCTCATCCATGAAAACAGTCCACTTCCTAATGACTGATAAGCAGTGTGGTGGAATATTTTGGGTTTAGCCTTTTGCGATTTCCTTTATTTTAGGTTTGCAGGCTGTGACTGTGAAGAATGCACACAACAGACAGAAATCAAGACATTTTTCCTTATGCCTTGAACAGAAGCCAGATTAGAAAAGCTTCTGTTAAAAAAAAAAAAAAAAAAAAAAAAAGGAAATGTCTTTCCATTTTCCAAGTGTCTACAATTAGCCCAGCTGCTTGTACTTTCCAGGAGCTTTTGTTTTTTGGGGTTTTTCAAATATATCTTTTTTTTCCAGAACCCACATGCAGGAGTTCCACAATCTCATCACTGCCCTTTAAGGCCATTATCACCTCTTTCCAAAATGCCTCTGTCCTAAAGCACTCCCAAGGCACATCCTGGAGAGTTCATTTCCACACGTGTCACACACATCTTTTTGTCCTTTTGGGAATGGATTTGAGTTGTAAACTAGGTTTCTGATAGAAAACAGGTGACCTTCATTCTTTTTCCCCCACTTTTACAGTCTCTTTGCTTACCTCCTAGAGCCTAACTCACCCTTACTCTAATTTACTTTATTGCTGTGCTATTATTTTATATTTTTTTAATATATAATTACTACGTGTTTCATAAAGTCCCCTTAGAAGATTTGCAGGCAGAAATGTAAAAGTGCTTGAAAACCTTTGCCTTGCCTTTAGCAGTGCTCTCATCTTTGGAAATAATGTAGGTGCTGATAGAGAGCTCTGTAACAGGGTTCTAGGTTGAGAGTAGGGTCACATGCAGGCATCTTCTGGTGGAAAACCATGGCAGTATTAGTGAATTCCTCTGCCCAGACTCCACTTCTTTGGGGGAGGCATACAAGAGGCAAACTGGGCTTCATGAAATGGACATAACTACATCTAGCAATTCATGCAACAACAGTTGCCAGCCTCATAAGCAAGAGAAAATATCATCTTTAGGAGACACAGCAAAGTCCTCAGGGCTAAACTTTCATTATTAAATTGTGTAATGTACAGTCAGTATGGGAACAAGCACAACATACACTCCTGATGTGTAAATAAGATAGAATCAAGATTTAGGCCAAGGGACTTCCTTACCATGTAACAAGCTGTTTGGATGAAAGATACACAAACCTGAGAAAGGGAGAGAAAAACAAGCAAGAGAGATTAACTGTGCTTGCAGCAGCATGCAGTTTAAGGTAAAGCACTGATCTGACTCTAGCACACATTTTGTGGTTGTCCCTGCTGCTATATCAAATATGTGGCCATTGCTTATGGGAAGGTTATACTCAAGGATGGAATATGCTTAACAGTACCAACATGCTTAGAAGTCATTTTGCCTGCACTCTGATCCATGTGAAGTCATAATCCCATGCACATGCACACAAAAATATACACTGGAAAAATGTGACACACACCCCCCCCCCTATTATCCTACACTTGCAATTAATTTGCACATCATTGGGGTTTTTTTAATATACTAAAAGTAGTCCAAGCCCATGCAGACAGTTACAGATAACTGGAAATTAAATAAATTAAAAAAAGACAGGATGCCTCTTCTCTAGGCCATGAAAAAACCCCAGGTAGGCTTCATATTGAAAACTATCTCAACTCAGTGACACGTAACAGTTACCTGCAGTAAGAGTGACCTCAAAGAAGACAATAGTTTTCTCAGTTAAAATTCCTCATTGATCAGGTCGCTGGTGGTAAAATTTTCAGTGACTAGGATAGGGTCCTGAAAGCTTGTACTTCAGTGGAGTCATGGGGGGATCCATATAGAGCAAACCAGATCTAGCTTGGATTTCCCCCATAGATTTTCCCCACCAGGCATCAGGCAGCATGAGCAGGGAGCTACCCGGGACTCATCTGTCTGAGCAACAAGCTGATACTTGGATAGGGCTGAGTCTCATTGTAGTTCACACGTTCTCACTGCTTTCCCTCAAGCCATGAGCACACTATTGCTTTTGTAGAAAGGGGAAGATGGTACATCCATTTTCCATGAGAGACTCCTCATACTATGGAGCAATTCCAAATCCACCTGTTCTCCCATTTTTGTCCTCATTTCTTCATGAGAGGATTTGGGTAGTTTCCCAGTGAGTACTGTCTTCTAAGCTCCTTCTCATGCATTTTTTATGTACCTCATTTCTCATGTTCCTCATGCATGTGATTTTTGTGTATAAAACAACAAAGTAAGTTATCTGTACTTCATGAAAATAGACAAAGCTATATCCTGATATAGGTTTACCACTTATGTATAGCTTGTAGATTTTTTGAGATAAACTGGGAATATTCCTCATATTCCCATCCAGCTGGTCCTTAAAGCAAAATTACCTTAGTCTCACTGGTCCATATGACTCCATGCTCCTTTCTAAAGTCCATATAATATCTATAAAAGCAGACTATTGCAAGCTTTCTCATAGTCTGGTCTGGGGAATGCTGCTGGCCCATCAAATGTTTTCAGTCTTTCTTTCCCATGCATACTACTTTCTGCTGAGAAATTTCTTAGAAGGCACCTGAAATAGGCTTGGGAATTCTTGAACGTCACAGTTCCCTAGAAGAAGGTCACAGTTTTACCAGGGAGAATGTTATGCAATGCCTGATGAAGGAAAGGTGGATACAGTGATCTTGGTCAAGGTGAGAAGCAGGAGAAGTTGTGAACAGGTGTAAAAGGCGTTGCTGAGATGCAATCTCTGTGAAGGAGATACTTCTTATGAGGAGTGTCTGGGCCTTCTCTACATTACAATGTGTGATGCCCACAGGGAGTATGCTTTGTGTCGCATAATGCCAACCAGGAAAAAATTACCCTCCAAAAAAAAAAAGCAGAAACAATCTCTCAGCAAAACAAAGCAAAACAGGCAGCCCCCACCCAGAAAAGAGAGACCACAGGTGTTTCACAAAACCCCCATGGCCCAGGATAGCCTCAGTGTGTTTCAGAGCATATTGTGCTCTGAGCCATCCTGAGAAGCAAAGAAATCCCACAGAGACCCAAGTGGTCCTGCCAAGCCATTTCTTAACTTACACTTTCATTAGGACTAAGCCGATCATTGAATTTTACCAGACATTTTCAACGTAAATCTGTATGAGGCTTAGACAGAGACACAAGCACAACATCCTGATGCACTGTTTGGTATACTTACTCGTATGGTGGAGGTAATGACTCCTCAGGGCAGAAGATGTGTCTGAATGAGATGGTAGTGCAGAGGGGAGGTGGTGGTAATCAGGAACAGTGGTATATGGAAAGGTGAGAGGTTGCATGAAGTTCACATGCAATTTGCTCTGTACTCTAAATTCAAAAGGGGATCACACCACTGTGATAGCTCCTTAGTTTTATTTATCCATATGAAATAATGTGTTTCTGCACTACTGTAGCACTTTCAAGGATTAGTGAAGTTTCCTAAGCATTGCACAAGATACTTTGCAGAAATACAATGCCTGCCTAGAGGAGCTTCTAACCACACTGCCTTTCTGCTTACTTTGGGTTGGGACTGTCCTCTTTACCACCCTCCTGTACTATACGGTATATGGGAGTAACAAGAGAGAGATCTCGCTGCAGGAAGCAGTACAGTGATCTAACAGGTAACGATACCCCAGGGTTAAGGAGCAGAGAATCTCACCTTGTCCAGAGGCTTCAAGGAAGATGCAAACTTTGTTTTGAACCGAGCGCTAAATTAATGCCCTAAAGTGAAAACGAAACTCTACCTTTGCTCCACTAACAAAATCTAGAACACTTGCGGCAAACTGTATCAAGACCAGGTCGTTAGCTGGGGATTTGCGTGGATGGGTGTGTTTTCTTAGCACTGCACTGCCTGTACTTCATGGATAGCTGTGGGGAAGGCTATCCCCAAGCACAGAAAAGAAACTGGGTCCATATGGCAAAGTTGCTGTAGTGACTTCCTTGAAATAATTAAGGGTTAGGAGGAGGCTGCCTGCTGTTACACATGTGGAACAACAACAGATGGGCAGCGTTATATTTCTCTGATAATAAAATGACCTAATGCTCTATTTAGAAAACTAGAAATACTTCTCCCTGACTGTTTACAGATTTTAGAAATATCATGATAAGCAAACCCAGAATGTTCAAAGCAATGATATAAAGGACAAGTGGATAAATAATGACCCAACTTTGTTACGAAACATAGTGGAACTGTTGTATTGTTAATATAAACACAGATGACCTTTATTTTTGCTCATTTTTCATTCCTACAACAGGAAACAGCAGATAATCTTTATCAGCCAGTAGAATCTTCCACTTTGCTTCTACTTTGGAGCTGTGGGGCAGATTATTGTGCTGTGTTTAGGAGTATGACAATGCTACTATCTTTTCCAAGCACATGCTGAAAAAATGATATGGGTTTGAGAAGACAGACATACAGCTTTGGTTAAACCAAGGATTGCACTAACTACAGCAATAAGGACCCACTCCCGTTGCTGGAAAGGGGGGCCTAAAACCAAAACCACAGCAACGGATTCATATGTATGGGGTTTCTGTATAAAATACCTAAGGAAAGCAAATGGATTTTCTATATCAAGAATTATTTATGTTCCTTGGGATGAAGGAATTTAAAGTTATTCTACTTGTGAAGGCTATGACTGATACACAGCAATCTACTCCCTAAAGAGGTTGTCTTGCCCTTCTGCTCTTGTTCTCATTCTCTTTGTTGACAACAAGGGACAAGGGAAACCATATGACAGAAAACTAACCCAGAAAAATTGTGCCGTGAGACAGTAAGTTGTTATTTTTAAGGCAGATTGTCTCCCTGATCTGGTTGATCATATGTACATGTACATAGGCACTAGAGCTGGTGTAAGATGGCCAACGCACAGCTGGGGAGGTAAGGGTGAAGGGCACAGGACCACCCCTTTATTTTCTGTATGGACCTTTACTGGCTTAAACACATCTGAAACTTGACATCAATGACTCATTTCTTTGCACTACTACAAATGTGAAACTTAGCCAAAAATTAGGTTCAAATAATGCTGGGAGCTGTTTAAAACCAAAGAGTCAGTCTGTGCTCTGAAATGCTCGCAAAAAGTGACTAGAAGGGACGCAAAATTAGCTCCATTTTCAGATGGAAGACAGTAGTTAGGATATCTGTATTGCTTCGTAAATTTCTTTTGAAATACTTGATTACAGTTACCAAAGTGAACTAGCACAGACCCAGGATTTAACGCAATTTTCCACCACATGAGCCCAGGGCTTTAGTATTAAATTTACTCAGCAAGATGTGAAGGAGGAGCATGGTTCTCTGGGAGTACTTTTTCTCAGGCTTGCATTGTACCAGTGCAGTTCTTCCCCCAGGACTGAAGCCCTCCAACATAAGAGTGTAATAAGGCATTTTGCTTCCCAAGTTGACAGGACCACGCATTAGCCTGGGCAATCCCCCTTTGTGTGCCCTTCAGGAATCCTAAAGCACAATGAAACAGAGACAATGGACTCACTGTACTACTGCAGTACAGACCTCCCACCAGTTCCTCTCTCCCACTAGGCAGGCGAGAAGGGGTAAAACAATCCTGCCCTTTCTAGAGATGCCAGTTATCTCAGAGAGACTCAGGCTGTCTCAGAAGAAGTGGACAGGAAGGCAATATACAGGCAGCGGATGGAAGGCAAGTCTATGTGTGAGACTGGGAATCACAGCCCAAGGAAAGAAGCTGTTTTCTATCCAACAGAATCAAGAGCTGACACCTGTGTGACCTCTTCCTTGGGTCTCAGTTCAGTGAAGCAGATATCTACTTCATTTGGGGGGATTGACTCAAACTCGTCCTTCAGAGTTTTATTACCTGCATATTATTAGGAATGGCATCTTCTTGTCCCACTGGGGCCAGACACAATGCACGGGATATGCACTGGGTGCCCACCTGTGGTCTGCCGAGGACTGAAAATAGTGCTGTACCTGGAGCTGGTGGTAGCCTTTCCTGTAAGCAGGAAGAAGTGGATCCAGAAAGTGCAGGTATTGGCTTCGTCCTGATATGAACAAGATTGTTATGGTATCTCTGCACAGAGCCCTCCTTTTTCACCCCTGATTGCACAGACCTGGTTTCAAACTTGTCTGTGCGTCTAATAGGGCTTCTTTGGCAAGTTGATTCACTTTTATGAAAAAAAGCTGAATTATGAGAAGATTAATACTATCCCACTGTTGTCACCAACAAAACAATTTCATCAATCTGCATGGGATAACAATGAATCCCTGCTGGAACAGGGCAGAGTGTCGATGGGGGGAAGGACAGGTCCAACAGAGTGGGGATCTGCTAAGACATGAAGTGGATGTCACTTTAAAGTGGAGGAAGCATTTTAAAATAAGAATTTTTTGAATAACAGTATGTGCCAGTTTCCTGAGTTATACACATTAGCAAATTTCCAGAAAAATAAACACAAACAGCTTGGAGAGAAATGACTTGTTGATGGAATGGAAAACAGCCCCCCATCAGTTGACTGTATCAGCTGCAGTCATGTGTGGCCTTACAGTCACACTGAGCAACCAGAACTGCTGCCAGGACAGCAAAAACCTCCAAACAGGAGTTTTTGCCAGTAAGAATTCGGCAGAAAGTGTGTTTCTTTTACATTTTCTGTATCACTAGGTAACGGTAAGTACAGAAATGATAACAAAAATCCCAACTGAGTCTACAGGAAAATACACTTCTTCATATATCCCACAGTATTCAGTTCCCATTTGGTTTCTTAAAACCAAAGTGTTCAGATTCATTCCCCTGTATCTAGAAAAACAAGTAGAAAATACCCATTTTCTTCCTTTTCAAAGAACATGCCTTAGAGTGGGAATGGAGTAGTTTCAAAAAAGGGGGTGTTTTATTTTGATGGTGGAGTAGGGGTCGGACTCCTTGGAAAATGTACTGTGGGCTATTCTTTCCTTTTCTTTTTTTTTTTTTCTTGCAATACTACTGTTAGTGAGAGTTCAAAAATCAAAAATTGAGTCAGCTACTCCCTTGCCCATGTCTTTTATCCCCTTCTGTTCTGACACTAGCTTGAGAAATCACAAAACTACAAAACAGTGTTGAGATTTTTTTGCGGCTTCTGTTTTTTTAACAGATCGCATTTTAAGTATTTTGTCCCAAATTACAGGTATGAGCTAATTCTTTCTTTGCATCGAAGCTGGGACCCTCACTTAGTAAGAGGGCCGTGGGAGTCACCAGGAGAGGCGGCGTGTGCGTTGTCTGCGCGGCTGCTGACCTGCTGTGACGCAGCTCTGTACCATTTTGTAACTGTTCGTGTCCTGTAAGAGCTACAATAAAGATGCAAGGTGGGGGAGGAGTGCTGTACTTTGCTCTAGAGGGGCATTTCCTACAAGTTTGTGCAACATCCTTAGTACTATTAACAAAGATAAATGGCTATAATTTTTATAGTGTGCTCTTCATGGTTCATGACTCCTACAGGCTCTGCAGCTTTCTTGTATTCGAGTCTTTTCTGGTTGCAGCTAGTGACCTTCCCACTTTCAGAGAAAAATGGAAAAAACAACAATATCTCGGTGGAAGACACGAGTGCAGTGCAACCCACAACCACACATCACAAGCTTTGGTTTTGCAAAACTTTGGCTTGAAGGTGAATTCTGCAGTGAGTAACTAGCTCTGATGCCGTACCAGCCAAATCAAGCCCAGCACCAGCATTTCACAGTGCTCTGGGGCAGCTGCTTGCTGATCTATTAAAGCTGTGTGTTCCATTCCCATTGAACAAGACAATATACAAATCAGCTATCACTTTGCAAGCCTTAACTATAGCCTGAGAACAGCAAAGTAACTGCATGCATTCTTCTTTGGGTAAATGTTAGCTAAGGACTTAAATTGAAGCAGGACCCTAAGCGTTTTGCTAGCTCAGGAACAAAGATTTAGACAGCCCTAAGATTTTGGGACAAGTGCCTTGACAGTAGACTTGCAAATTTGAAGTTAGTACTATGGAGATTTATGCAAAGGTAGAGATCAATCCTAGAAGCCATGCCAGCTGAGTCCATGTGTGAGGTTAAATAACTGCATGCCATGTTTGTATGAGGAATCTTTGCTTTTTAGTGATTTTTACAATTGAGTTTGAGCATAAATGATATTGAGAAATTAGCTATGCTTGAATCACTTGTAGTCAAGGCTGAGGCACAACAGGAACATGTCCAGTGTATTTTATTCTTGTCTTTATTTGAGAAAAAATGTTTTCTTAATTCTGAAGCTTATTCTTAGAGTGACAAAGTGATTCAGGTTAGGTGGGAGTCTAGTCCAACCTCCTGCTCAGAGCACGGTAACCTATTAGTTCAGGAGAGGTTGCTCAGAGCTTTGCCAAGTCAGTGCTTGAAAACCACCACCAACGGAGATCCTGCAGCCACTCTAGACCCCTGTTCTGATACCTAATTATTCCTGTAGTGTTTTTCTCCATCCTGTATATCCAGTTGGAAACTCCCTTGTTTCAAATCATGACTACTGTCTCTCCCGCTCCTGCAAGCACTGCCGATCCCTTCCCTGTAGGCACTGGGGTGCTATTAGGTGTCCTAAAGTTGTTCCTCTTCAAGGCTGAGCCAGACGCATCCCAATAGCTTCTCCTTGCAAGGTGAGTGCTCCAGCCCCACCCATCCTGATGGCCTCCATTGAACCTCCTCCAGTCAAGTCTTTCTTAGACATTCTTCTCTACTTTCAGCCTCATTTTCTGGGGAGGAAAATGAGAAGAAAAGAAGAGAGAAGAGGAGAGGAGAGGAGAG
>NW_009602691.1:0-524 GCF_000690535.1 Cariama cristata | reverse complement strand
AGGTGCCCGAGGGAAAGCGGATCTCACTCCCGACTTCCAAAGGGCCGCCGGGGAGCTACGAGCCGGTCAACCTGGCCCCCATCCCTGGGAAGGCGGTGGAACCCCCCCGGGCCCATCCCCGGGTGAAGCTGGCATGGCTCCTCCCAGGGGAGGAGACCAGGGTGATAAACTTCTAGGATGAAATTATGGGCCTGGCAGATGAGGGGAGAGCAGCAGATATTGTCTGCCTGGGCTTGTGCAGGGCCTTAGACGCCATCATCAAGCTGTTGAGGTCCTTGCACAAAGTCTAGCTGGAGACTGCTCACTAGCAGTGTAACCCGGGGGTCAATAGTGGGTCCAGTCCTGTTTAACATCTTCATGAATGATCTGGATGATGGGAGATGCTGGCAGATGACACTGTACTGGGAGGGGTGGCTGATACTTCAGAGGTTCGTGCTGCCATCCAGAGGGATGGGGACAGGCTGGAGAAAAGGGCCAGCAGGAACCTCCTGAAGTTGAGGGTGGTGGGGCACTGGCAGAGGTTG
>NW_009602690.1:14016-20558 GCF_000690535.1 Cariama cristata | reverse complement strand
CTCCGGAAGAGAAGGCCCCTTCTGAATTAATCTTCTCCCGTAATTATGCGTGCCTAAACACGTCCGATTGATTTGGACAGTCCCTTGAACTGTGAAAACCTTTGAAACGTGTTTAAACCCTCTTTGCAGGGCCAGCTGGGCATGAATAGTGCTTTTGTCGGTGGACAATGGCAAGACCTCCCGACTGTCTCCTCCGATTAATAAAAGTAGACGGCGATCTCTAAAAACCTGCCTTTGTTCTGATAAGGCATCTAGTTGTTGGGGAGGCCCAGGTTAACAGAAATCAGTGCTTTGCGGAGGTTTTTGTGACTTTAACGTCTTAACTTTCTGGCCACCTCCTGCTCCTGCGAAGGGCTGCTGCTAATCCTGACTTGCCTTAGCCTGAAGGTTGGATGACAAAGAGGTTTTTTGGTTACCCAGATACCTCCAGGGAAACTCCAGGGCTTGTTGTGCAACCAGGAGTGCTTAATTAAAAAAAAAAAACCCAAAAACCAAACCTCGGTCCTAAGCACATAATTTTATGCCCGACATCTCACTTATAAAGCAGAATTTAGGCTAATTTAGAGGAGTTCAAGTTTGATGGCCTAATGGGCCATGCTGATGCCACCTCGTTTCCAAACCCTCACCGGATTAATGAAGGCTTTTCCTGCCGAGGCAAGAAGCTCTGCTGCGAGCCACGTGTTTGAAGCGGGACTCTTGCTTGCGAAACCCTTCCGAGCAACTTCACTTTCACTAGATAACGAGCTGGCGGAGACTGCAGCGCTGCCTCTGAGCCCATTGCTTGAGCAGCCTGCGTTTTTCTTGACCACCTACCTCTTTATCCACCCAAAGGTGTAAATTTTATGAAAACCGTGATTTATTGGCGTTAGCGGGAGTGACCCAATGCTGGTGTTAATTCCCTTTCCACACGCTAAGCTGATAATTTAATTTGATAGAAACAAAACGTTTCCCAGGCTGGCCAGACCACGTGCTCATCCTTTATCTCACGCCCGGGCCGTTGTTCTCCCCAGGGGAAGATGGTGCCGGGGCCGCTGCAGCGCACGGTGATGGATGGCACGTAGGGAATGAGGCTGCAGTACCTTGGCGCTGCCGCCCACGGCTGGGCGCGCAGCAAATCTCCATCCTGGAGCTGAGGATGCAGCAGAGGCATCTATACTTTCACCTAGAGTTATATTTAAATGTAAAAAAAAAAAACCACCAAAAAAAAAGAAAACTCACAAAAAAGCAACCCAAAACTTTTCTTTTATAATGCAAAACAGATTTTTACAGTTTCCTTGAAGACAGCTAGGTGGTCTCTGCTGGTGTGGGGCCAGCCTGAAAGGCTCCTTTGTCAGAACAACATGCTACAAGGTTAAGTCAGTAGGTGTACCCACACTGCAAATATCCTCGAGATAAGTCTTTCTCGTCGCCAAATATCTGATGCTTGTCACTTCGACTTACTTAATTTTTTTAATTAAGCTTCCTGTATGCCTTTACCCTGTGGGGAGGGCAGGCTCAGCTAAGGTGAGGCTAATCCATCTGCATGCAGGGAAAGTGCTGATGTTGCCTAGTGCCATGCGGGCTGGCCTGACCTTCTCGGCCTCCATAACTTGTTTGCCAAAAAGCTGGAGAGGCATCTCTGTTGCGGAACTGTAGTTCGCTGCCTCGGGGAGCGTATGCCAGCCGGGAGCAGGTGGTGGCTTCTGGGTCCCGTCCAGCACTGCAGAGAAGAGATGGCATTTTGGGGTGGCCATCTTGTACTTACGTAACGGCGCGACACCACCTCCTGCAACAGCCGCCCAGGGAAGAACGTGTTGTCCTCCCTCTCTGGAAGAGGGGTTGACAGGCTGTGTTAAAAGCCTGCTTTGCTGCAGGGCTGGACTTCTTGTTGTTGAGTGCCTTTAGCTTCTGGAATGAACAAAGCTGATGTTTTTCTAGGCTTTTTTTTGGAATCTGAAGGCCTGCCTGGTTTCATAATCCTGCCCGTCTCAAATGTAAGTGCTAACTGAAACCATTTCTGCCTCTGGCCAGGGATGCTGGCGTGAGCAGCCTCTTTCTGCAGCGTCAGTGAGGTTGTGTAAGTGAGGCTGGCCAATGAAATGTGTATCGTCACCCGCCATGAGCCTCCCTGCTGCCTGCCTGCAACTTTTCCAGGCAGTAAAACATCTTTGTCCGGCGTGGCGGTGGTTAACGCCGGTCCTGCCTGGGCACAGTCCCTGGGAGGCCTTGCAGCTTCAGTTTCCACTTCCCTTTGTCACTTCCTTTTGTCACTGTAACAGCAAAGGCTTGGCCCAGGGTGGGGATTGCCAGGGCGGGGGACTGCTGCTGCCTCTCGTTTCTCCCTCCCCAAGGGCTGATTCGGAGGTGCCGTGGATTTAGGGTTTCTCTCAGCCGACCGCAGGATGAGCTGGCTAGAGTTAGTCACCTCACTACTGTGAAACCAGTCATCCTGACCTCAAACGGCTCTTTCTAGAATATTCAAGAGCCAGGGAGATACTAGACATCTTTGGGATGCCCTGCCTGAAGCCTGAGGCAGCCCAAGTGATAAACTTTGGGGATTTAATCGTTATTCCTTGAGGAAGGAATTCAGATTTATTCAGTGCTGGAAACATTCAGGCTTTGTAAGGTATTGCTTACCCCCCTTCCTTGCTCAGCCCAGACTGAGTGCTCTGTGTCTTCGGGCGACCTTGAAGTCTTTGCTCCTCTGTTTGACTTTAAAAAAAGCAAGTCTGGAGTAGTGGGAAATGCCAGACATTCCTGTTATAAGACTGGTCCTTCCAGTGTAATTCAGTTGATGCTTTGTAAATACATGGTAATGAGAGGCAGGAGGAAGCATTAAAAAGTGAAGCTTGTTGGTAGTGGAGCACGGTGCTGCAGGCAGATGGGTATTTGGGATGTTTTTTGGCTGCTGCGTTTCTGCTGTCATTCCCGAACAAGGTCATGGTGTCTCTGATTAATTTTTTCTGCTGGAAAGTCTTATGAAGGGGATTCTGACTTAACTTTCCTTTCTTTTTATCTATTTATAAAGACTTTAGGAGGTTTAAATTTATATTTGCAAATGACTTGAGTGGGTGGGGGATTTCCATGAGATAGGGAGAACTCACCTGCCTATTTTTAAAAACTTCCAAGTCTTGCTCTGGATGCAGTTTCCATCTCAGGAACCCATTGTTTCCTATTCCTCTTGTTCCCAGAAGCTGCGCAGAGCTGCTCGCCTGTCTTTGTGTGGAGGCGATTTCCCAGCAAAGGCTTCTTTTTTTTTGGCATCTAGAGAAGCTGGTGCTGCTCCGCAGGTGTTGCAGGATGCAGCAGCAAGTGTTAGAGGGCTAAAACACAATGTTTCAGGGCCGACCAGTGGGTTTTCCTATAATAATGGGACTTTGTCGGGCTTTTTATGTGGGCAGACCTTCTTGTAGTGACTCTGGTGAATCAGCAGTTTCTGGCAGAGCTGAGGGAAAGGAGGCTTTGCCAGGACAAATTATGGTTTTCACTGGCCTGACTCCTTTATGCCGCATGGGAGCGAGGCGATGGTGAGTCAGGGCTGCCTGCAAGAGGATCTGCACGATCCGCACGTACGTGGGGAAGGTCTGCAGAGCAGAAGTGGCCGAGGGGAGGAGCGTCGGAGCGAACAGAGCCTCTGCAGCACCGGGCAGGCACATGGCAGGCTCACAAGGGATCTCCTTGCCTGGTCCTTGGAGGCATGGCTTCGTTTTGGTCAGCCCCGCTAGCTTTGACAAAGCTTTTGGGTTTATTGGTGCCTCTGTTTCAAAACTGAATATGCTGAGTTAGCTGGTGTGTGCAGCTAACACCGTTTTGTGATTTATTGGGGGGTTTTTGGTCTGCTTGGGGCAGGCAGAACAAAACCCCTGCTCTATCCCTGCCTTTAGCTAAGCATCAGCCCCTGTTTCTATGAGCACCACGCTAAAGGCATATCTTATAGGTGAAGGCAGCTTATGTCGAAAGAACAACCTGCTTTGAATATCCCCTGCATGCCCAGGGGATGAAGTTTGAAGTCAAACCGCTGTTTGAAGTCAAAACTAGTGATCTGCCCATACCAGTAGTCACCACCTTACATCACTCTCTTACCGGAGGCTTTTTGAACGCTGGCAATCTAGCCTGGGCAGGTCGAAGAGGACAGCTTTTAACTGCCACTCCTACTTGAGAATGAACTTACTGTGCTGCGACCTGAGATGTGCCGTTAGAAATGCCCAGGGGCACCAGTGCTGCTGGGAAATGGGTGTCCTCCCATCTCAGTGGACAGTTAAGCTTCAGTTTAGCTTCCCCTTGGGATTGAGGGCTGTGCCTGCTGTTGCGATGATGCTCTAGTCCTGTAGAGGCAAGCAGCCTCAGTTCAGAGAGGGTTTTTTATCCAAACTTTGGAAATAAATTAAAAAAAAACCAAAACAAAAAAAAACACCCCATAAACCCTTTAAACCTTTTAAACCTTGTGGTGGTTTTCTGCTGCCCTGGGTGAAGGGGAATGCAGGGCACAGGGGAGACCTGCAGTGTCTTCGGTTTGAGGAGGGACCTTAAGTGTATTAAAGGAATCTTCAGTCTTTTACATGTTCTCTGCCAAGGTGTTGTGTTTAATCAATTCAAGTCTACTTGCTTGTACAGGCTTAAAGGATGGGTTTTAAGATTAGGCGGACTTTGCTGCGATTAGGTGGTTCTCGGCAGAAGATTGCCTGCGTAAGAGCATATCTGCAGTCACGCTAGCGCTGAGCTGCCCCGGTCCCCATTTGCGATAGGAAATACAGTCAAGGCCTGTAGGAGAAATGACTCGAGAGCTGGGAGGGAGGAGGCAGAATCTCTGCCTGCGCACTCAAGTGCTTGAATTTTGTTGCGTTGTGTAGCTCCAAGGGAAGACTGGCAATGAAGAGAAGCTATGAAGGGAACATCTGCATAGAAGGCAGGTGAGCTTTGGGTGGCGTACGTGGGGGATGACATGGAAATAGAGCTATGTCTTGCCTGTATCTAAGACTTTCAAGTAGGAACATAAAGATAGTTTGACCCAGTAGCAGCTTTCTTGTTACCTCCATATTCATCACGTGGGTGTGTTGGTGTGTCTGCTTGATGAGCGAGTTGGGGTGATTCCTAAACCTGGCACCGCTTTCTTCTCTTCTAGACACAGGATTCCAGCGACAATGTCGAAGCACCATGATGCGGGGACCGCTTTCATCCAGACCCAGCAGCTGCATGCTGCCATGGCGGACACCTTCCTGGAGCACATGTGCCGCTTGGACATTGACTCGGAGCCAACCATTGCGAGAAACACCGGCATCATCTGCACCATCGGTAGGCGATCCCTAGATAGGAGGGAATTGCAGCTGTGAACCCTTGTGTTGGTGAAACTTGTCAGGGAGGTTGTGAGAAGGCTTTAACTTTCATCCCTTGCCAGGGCTGAACTTGTGTGTTGAAAGAACACGACTTTCCCATGTCTGCCTAACCTGTGTTATTGCTAGGAGTGTACCCAGTAGCCAGGGAAATCAGAACTGTGTAGGTTCTGCTGCACTCCTCAAAGCAAGTTAAAACAGTCTTTGCTGCTGTAGAGATGAGCTGCTTCAGCGCTGAGCAAGTCTGTATCCATTATACCTTTTCTCTTCCACATGAAACAGCCTGGTGCGTGTGGGTTATCTCATTACTTTTCCAAAGTTAATATTCAAACTATTTCTTCCTCCTAGGCCCAGCCTCCCGCTCGGTGGAGAAGCTGAAGGAAATGATTAAATCTGGAATGAATGTTGCCCGCCTCAACTTCTCTCACGGCACCCACGAGGTAAGGGTGGGGTCTGAGCTGATAACGGCCCTGACCAGGCCGTGTGTGTGTGTCTGCTGACCCTGTCCCTCATGGAAAGGGGAAATCCAGCTTAGTCCAGACCAGCCTTGGTGTGGGAAGGCGAAACTTAGCTCTATCTGCTCTTGGGAAAAGCACGCTGGTTGTAGATATCGAGCCTGTGTAATTGCTGATAACATTTAAGTGCACTTTCTGAGCCATTTTGAAAGCAGTTCCAGTTGGTTCCACACCTTTCTCTGTACCAGGGAGGCAGGTTGACACTTGTGTGCCAACTGCTTGCCATGAAATCCTTCAGTTCTTCCTTGTGTCCTGCCGTTTGCTGTACAAGTTGCTGCTTCTCAGCAGAAGCCAAGATGATTTCTCCCTGTTCTGCTGTGCACCTCTGCAGGAGTACACAACTGTCACTTGCTCGTCTCACTTCTTGTTTCATTGCTGGGGGTTTTGCAAGCAGGCAGTCAATGAATAACCTTGTCTCAAAAAAACCCCCAAACCTGTTAGTGATTTGAAGTAATTACTGTGCCTAGTTGAAAGAATTGAACTCCTGTGTTTGCTTGGCTAACCAGTTGCTTCTGTTGTGTTCCTGGCAGTCATGAGGTTAACACCGTGGTACTTGGGAGGTGGTGTGGTGAGCTTCTAAGAATAAGGTCAAAAGAAATCAACCCTGTTTGTGGCAGACAAGCCCTTATTGATATAAATAGATGAGATCCTCAGTGATACTGGAGAAGCTGAGGATCCCATTCCAGGTTACCTGGAATGCCACCCTGAACCTTCCTGC
>NW_009602690.1:247-13985 GCF_000690535.1 Cariama cristata | reverse complement strand
TGTTAGCCAGTAGCAGCTGTAGGTGGCTTTACTTACTGAACCGTGAGCTTCACAGTGTGTAACAGCTTGGCCTCTCACCCTCGTGGCCTTTAAAGGCCACAGGGCACTGTTGGAATCGAAAGGTCTGATGCTTAGCTGTGGACGACCATCAGACCTTGACTAAACGCTCTGGGGTAGTGTCGGTGCATAGGCTGCAGTTAGCAAAATCTGCCTGAAGAAAGGGTAGCGTGGAATAACTCTGCCCTCAGTAGGCAAATCGTGCAGCTGGATGGCTCTTGGGCCGAGTGGCTTGTTAGGGAGTTGGTCGCCAGGCTCAAACACAGAATTTTCACACTGTTAATGCTCAGCGGAGCTGCTGCTATGGTTTGTGTACTTGTTAGCTGAGGTCAAGGACAGGGACTGTGGCTTTCTGCTTTGGGTGAGATCTAATTGCACATTTCATACAGATGAGGTTAGATTTCAGCAGGGCCTGGTCTTGCTGTCATCTCCTGTTGAGTTTGACTGTCAGCCATAGCCCATCTTAAGTCCCCTCCTGGTTCCTCCAAAACACTCCAGTTTCCAGTGAAGCCTCAAAGAGTTTCCTTCTGTTGTGAGTGCTTCGGTTCTTGTGTCCACCCCAAAGTATTTAACAGGGCTTCAGCTTCCACAGAGGTGCTTTAGCACCTGGCTGCCACTCTTTTTATATAGAAAAAAAAATTGCTTTTACTTCTAGCCCTGCCTGTATTTCTGTTCTGCATACGTAACTCTTGAGGAAGTCAGACTCCCTACGAGCCAGTTAGTCCTTGCTATCAAACTACAAAGGAAAAATCCCAGGTGACTGGGACCAGATAAATGTAATGGAACCATTGGGACAGGTTTTCTGTACTGCATCCGTCTACGCTGTGGTGCATGGCAGGGTCGGGGCCTTCTCAGTGTCAACTTGCATATTCAATCAATAAACTAACTGATTTTTCCCTGCTATAAAGAGTTAGCGGTTGTGGTATATCTCTGGCCGAGGGCATGCACGCTGACGTTAGCACAGCTTTTTCTGGCCCAACCTTCCTGGCACTGGATTATTGTCCCTGCGATACTGAAAGTTGGTGTGCAGGGCTCGTGTCAGGGTGGATGGGTGGCATAGGGAGAGCCAGCTGTTTCCAGGTGAGTCAGGTCAAACACCATCGGTCTGAGGCACAGAGAGGGGAAAGGGTATTTCTTATCTATCTAGTCTGTCGAGTGTTACACAACTTGTAGTCAAGGTTATCTCTTAATGTTGTTTAAGCCAGTAAGGTAAACTGATCTGTGGGTCATCCGAAGCTCATTTGAGGTAGTTGGGATAGGAGTTTGCAGAACTGTCTGTCCTGAAACTGGCAGCATTAGTGAAATGCTCCTGCACACGTGGAAGTTTGGAAGCTGGGTGTGTGGTGTCGGAGTCTTGAACTTCTGGCTGTGATTGCTTTGGCTTTCGAAATAGAATGTAAATACTTATATGGATAACGTCCTCTTAGCAAATCCTTTATCTTTAGGGGAAATTTAAGCCAAAGAATTGTAAAAAAGCTTGTCTATCTGCTTGCCTTATCATGACTGATAAGAGGGGTCAGGCTGGGGGAGTCAGCAGCACGGAGGATGGCATCCTCCCTTCTGTGCTCTGAAGGGAGAAGGAGAACAACCATGTGTAGCAGTTGTTTAGCTGTGATATTTTCCTGGCATTCCAGAGTCTTTCTGTGCACATAAATCATCCAACTGCCAGCAGTGCCAATGTTCTGCCATGTTGAACAGGCAGATGTTCAGCAAAGCTTTCGGAAACGCTCTTACTGAAGGCCTGTTGGTCAGTGAGCCATCTTCAAACAGCAAGTGTATGTCCTGGTGGAAAATCACTTCAGCTGAGCACTTGGGCTGTCTCCTCAAGTTGTCCTTCTGAGTGAAGAACTGCAGGCACTGAAGGCACAGACAGATAACTGCCAGACTCCACTTTCATGTGGGGAAGGCCTTTGTATCCTCACACTCTGCTTTTCTGGAAGCTCAGTCTGAATTAAATTCTCAAGCTAGAACTGAAATTGAGCGTAATGAGAAAGCAGAGCTTTCAGCTTGGGCAGCATTCAGGGTGCGTAGTGGTCTTTCTTGAAAGTGGTGGAGTACAAATGGGCTGAACATTTCCATCTTTATTTTTTTCTGCCCCTTTTTTTTCCCCACCTTACCAGTATCATGAGGGCACAATCAAGAACGTGCGAGAAGCTACAGAGAGCTTTGCATCTGATCCCATCACTTACAGACCTGTGGCTATTGCACTGGATACCAAGGGACCTGAAATCAGAACTGGACTCATTAAGGGAGTAAGTTGCTCTTTTTTCTCCCACTTTCTTCAGTGTCTGAGACTAGATATTGTGTTATGCTTGTGGCCTTTTCCAAACAAAAAATGTCTTGAGGTAACAAGCCAACTACCAAAAATTGGGATGAACAGCTGCAAGCTGGGAGGTGGTTTTGTGCTGGTTTTTCACTGGTTTTACTGAAATGCATGTTTTGACACACAGAGTGGCACAGCAGAAGTGGAGCTCAAGAAAGGTTCAGCGCTCAAAGTGACCCTGGATGATGCCTTCATGGAGAAGTGCGATGAGAATGTGCTGTGGGTGGACTACAAGAATCTCATCAAAGTTGTAGATGTTGGCAGCAAAATCTATGTGGACGATGGTCTGATTTCCTTGTTGGTTAAGGAGAAAGGTGGGTAACAACCATTCCGGCTATGCCTGTTTGTTCTTCCCTCAGGATGTATTTGTGACTTCCCTCCACTAACTGTTTTTTAGCTTGCAGTTCTGTATTAAAGAAAGGAGTAAGTGGTTCTTAATGCTGTAGTGAGACTTTAAGCAAAACTTTCTCTACATCGAGTGTAGCAAGCTTCCAAAAGCTAACTTCAGCTGGGTTTCACTAGACTGTCATCTAAAACCCCTCTTTAAAGGTGAGTATGTGGTAGGGACATACCAGTGCTCATAATCAAGGCCTGTTCAGCTAATTCATACTTTAGCCAGGCTAATTCGTATTTTTAATGCAGGGTTTAACTAGATTAACAGCATATAACCCCTGAGTTTTGTGGTTAAAGACAGAACTAGCTTTAACTGGTAACGTAGGGGCAAGGTTAGTTCCGCAATATTCCCTTTGTAGTGGTGCCTCGACTGCTTTACCCTCAAGGTATTGCCTCTAATTGCAGAGTGTGTGGGGAGATCGAGGTGAGGCTTTTGAGGTGCTTGGTTTGGTATTGCAGGCCTCCTGTGTGCAGAAGTGCAACCTGGTAGCTTTTTTGGGGGAGGCAACCCTAACCTCCTGCACGGAACAAATGGTATCTTCTCCAAGGACAGCATAGAAGTGGTTTTAAATCAATCTGTTGTGCTCTGTGGGTAAATTGCAAGCTTGTGTGTTACATAAATCCTCTGAAGAGAGCGGTGATGTGCTTTTTATCACGTGCGGTTGCTGTTGGTACTGCTGTTCTCAGGCAGGGAGGTGGTGTGGGAGCTGGCAGTGGAGAGCTTGCCGGTAAACACTGACCGTGGGAACACATCTGTTTCAGGCAAGGACTATGTCATGACGGAGGTAGAGAATGGCGGCATGCTTGGCAGCAAGAAGGGAGTGAACTTGCCTGGCGCTGCAGTCGACCTGCCTGCGGTCTCCGAAAAGGACATTCAGGACCTAAAATTCGGTGTGGAGCAGAATGTGGATATGGTGTTTGCTTCCTTCATCCGCAAAGCTGCTGATGTCCATGCTGTCAGGAAGGTGCTAGGAGAAAAGGGAAAGAACATCAAGATCATCAGCAAGATTGAGAACCATGAGGGTGTGCGCAGGTGAGCTTTGTGCAGGTGGCATTGCAGGTTGGGCACCCCTTATCAACAGAGGAGTATAGCCCCTTCATGCTGTAGTTGGGACTCCTGGTCTCTGACTTGCCAACAGCAGAAAACTTGCTAGTCAGAGTAACAGGGTGGTAATGCAGCCTGTCACTTAATGCCATGTGTGTGGGACTTGACACAGCTGTGGTATGAGCAGTGGGTTGTGTAACTGTCACATGCCCTGAGCTCATGGGGATGGTGTCATGGTCTCCCCGCATCCCTGAAAAATCTGTGATAGTCTTTGTGGTGAGCATGAGTTCAAACTTCAGCAAACTTGCTGTTCTGGATGCAAATTGGTGAGCTAATGTATGGGTATCACCATGTCTGTGACAAACTATCAGACTAAAATATCTTGGATCACTCATACTCCTCTTGATCTGTCTTTGTATAACTTTAGAAAGCTTTATATAGCACTTTATGTGTACTATGATGTGGTCTTGTTTTTATTCCTCCTACCCTGGCATTGCAGGATACCAGAATGGCACGTGGAAAGGCCCTGTGCCAACAGCGTAGCTGTGTATCGTGCTTGAGAACAATGCCCTCTTTTAGAGGAGGAGGACGGAACAGACGGGCGAGGTGCCTTGTAGAACAAATAAGATAACAACCTTCTCTTGCTGTCAGGTTTGATGAGATCATGGAGGCCAGCGATGGCATTATGGTGGCCCGTGGTGACCTGGGAATCGAGATCCCCGCTGAAAAGGTCTTCCTTGCCCAGAAGATGATGATTGGACGCTGCAACAGGGCTGGCAAACCCATCATCTGTGCCACTCAGGTACTGGAAACGCAACGCTAGCTCGTAACGGCTGGAGTCTGGCAGGATATGACTGTCGGTAGCTGTCCTGGCATGCTGTAGGGGGGTGGGCTGGAAATCATCCTTGACGGCATTCACTAGACTGTGAGGCAGTAAGAGCAAAGAGGTGTTGCTGGTAGCTGAACTGCTCATCTTGAGGCATTACTTTAAAGATGTGTTTGGGGTCTTCCCCAGTAAGGCCACAGGACCTTTCGGGTAGCTGCTGAAGGCTTCACCCTCCTGTGTAGCACTAAACAAATTCTGGGAGAAATCACCTATGCTTTGCCTTAGTATCTTGTAGCAGCACATCCATGTCTCATGGAGAAAACTTGCTAAGATTCCCAGGTATCTTACAGGATGCACCCATGCTGCAGCATCAGAAGGAACTGAGTAGAAGATCCATCTCCTTATTATCCTAGGAGCTGCTAGTGAGGGGGGGTGAGCTGACACTCAGCTTCACCGGTTCCAGTGGGGATCATGTGCAGACGGTCCTCAGGCACTGGCAGGACTGGTTTCCTACTGTGCTTGCTCTGTGCACAGGCTGTGGAAGCAGTAACTGGCTCTAGACAGTAGCTACCAGACAAGGCTCTGGATTTACAGCAGTGTGTGCTCATTTCTCATCCCGTACTGCGACTGAAACGCTGCCTCAGGCAGCGTTTCATGAGGAAATGAATGCTCTTTGCACCATGGTGAGCTGCAGTGGAGGGAAAGCTCAGCACCTGAGGATTTGAGCTTTCCATAAAGATGTCTAACACAATACTCTGCTCTAAAGAGCTCTGAGTTCCTTGGAGCAAGCCTTGTACTGAAAAGTTAAATTGGAAAGTTGGGAGTATTGTGCCTGTGATGCTGTGTGGGTATAATCTCCGTGGAAAAGAAGTAAATATAGAGCAGGTGTGACATGAATGGGTGGTTTTTCCTGCTGGTAGATACTTTAATTCAAAGCTGGTTAGTGACCAGACCTCTGTCCTGTACCCACGGGGAAAACTCTTCTCCAAGTCCTTAGGCTGCATCCTGCCTACTGCCCTATGTTTAAAGTACATTGAAGTGCACTAGTGAAAAAGCAGCTGGTTCCTTCTGTGGTGTCTTGATTTCTTTGGACTTGTTCTTTTCCAGATGCTGGAGAGCATGATCAAGAAACCTCGCCCAACCCGTGCCGAGGGCAGCGATGTTGCTAATGCTGTTCTGGATGGAGCGGACTGCATCATGCTTTCTGGAGAGACCGCCAAGGGAGACTACCCACTCGAGGCTGTGCGCATGCAGCACGCTGTGAGTACTGCCTTTGCTCTGGTGGGGAGACCGTCCCGGAGGTGGAAGCAGCAGTACTCTGTTGCCCTGCATCTTCCGTCTGAGCCAGGCACCTGAAGTGTGTCTGGTGCTAGGTGGCAGCACCTACCTGTCCAAATTAGCCATTTCTTTGTTCACATTCTTGCTGTGGGTGTTTCTTTACCTAGCATGGTCCTGAGGGCCTGAAACCTCATTTTGTGTGCTCCAGTCTAGTGTCAGGTGGAGCTGAGAACTGCTCTGCAGTGCTCTGAAATCTAAAACTTCAGATTTCTCATCCTAACTTTTGTTTAGGGCAGGGTAAAGGGGTCTTTGCTGTTACTGAAGTATGAGTTTCTTCAAATGCCCTATTTGTTGTGGCATATGAAATGCCTTAAGCATCTCCTTGACCTTGGAGAAGTTTAAGCAGTTTAGATAATGAAAGTTATCAGCTGACTCCTCTCGGGTGGGGGGTGGGGGGGTGGGGCGGAGGCTCATGGGTCTGATTTACAGCACTGTTGCATTCGGCACCTGGTGCGCTTGGTGTTGGGGGTGTTTGTTGCACGAGTACTGACAGCACCATGTTTTTACATGCCTGAACTGCCAGAAACCTCTGCTCTGCTTCAAGTTTACCCAGCTCATGTTTCAGCTGATAAAAACCCTGATGCCAAGTATCTGCAAGTGTTGCTTCTCCCCAGTTACCAGTGCTGTGAATCTCATCAGTGATAAAGTTCACCAGTTTTATTTGCATTTCAGGTTATATAGATTGATCAACTCAGCTAGTGTTTGTTTGCAGTGCATTATGAAATATCTCTTACCTGTTACTGGTCAATATGGAGTGGTGTTTTTTGGATGTGGCAAATGCAAAATATGACTTGATGATTACTGGGCAGTGACTGCTGGTTTATAGGCTGAACGCTAACGGTGCACTTAAAAGATTCTTCCTCACTTTTCATCCCTAAATCACACGGGTTGAATTTCTAGCAGGAGTTGGAAACTTGTTGCAGCAAACCTTAGGCCTGAGTTTCCATTCTGGCATTAATTCTTAGACTCAGGAAGGTTGTATTGTACCTGTCGCCTGAGCTCAGGATCCATTACCCGTGCTTCCATCTTCCTGCAGACCTGGGGGAACAGTGGTGTTCACTCTGCCACACCCCTGGAGAAATACTGAAGGTTGTAACCCTCTGTGCAGAGGAGCAAATACAGATTCACATTATTTAAGGTAACAATGCACAGGCAGCAAGGTGCCAACTCTGTGGTCGTGGGAGCACATCCCCCTACAGTCAGGATCTTTCATCTGGGCTAGTTCACTTGGCGTTAGTCGAGAGAAGCCTTGCCCAGCAATAGTGCCCTGAATAACCATGGTTTGAAAATCTGCACCGTGGCCAGAGCAGATGACTATTTCCATCTGAAGTGGCCAAGCGGGCATAGCAGGGAGAGAGCACCTTACCTCTGGTAAAGAGCGGCTCCTGTGTGCGTTCCCTGGCCTGAAATTGGTATCGGTTTGGGTTTATGTATTTGTTTATCCAGTGCTGCTACAGTAGTATTCCAAGTAAAGCTCCCTCTGTAGTGAGGTGCAGACAGCAAACGTCAGCTGTGATGCCGAGAACGCTCAGGGTCTGCACTAGGTAGTACCCTTGCACCTCTGAAAGACTTGACCTGTCTATCCCTGGTATGTCCCAGCAGCTTTGCTGGGACTCTGCAGTGATTTGGCTTAGCGATGCCTTTCCAGCTAGCTTTGCAGAGACGGGCTTGTTCTTCAGTAGCTGGCATCTCTGTGACAAAACTGCCATGTGCCTCAAGTCTAGTAGCAAACTTCCAAATGTTGGGCAGGCTGTTTCCTGCTTGTGGGAGTGTGCTTCCTTCCAATTCCAGTCTGTGATCCACAGCTGTTTTCAAATACCACCCTGGCTGTTCTAACAGGACCAAGGTTTAAATAGCTGCTCTCTTTTCCTTTCTCCCACCTCCACCCTGGTATCTCCACCTGTGTACCAACTGGAAACCCTCTAGCCATTTCCCTGTGAGTAAAGCTAGCTGTGATGTGGCGTCAGGAATTGCTGTGCCCTTCCACTGTCAAAACAGTCTCATGGACACACATGTTGTCTTACAGCTGGAGAATGCAGGCTTCCCTCTAAATTCAGGTTCACTCTGTGTGTTACGCAGAGCTGCCTGCCTTTGGACCAGGAGCTGGCCTGGCTACCAGCTCTTGTGTTTTTAGTAAGTGTTTTGAGGCAGATGCTTCACTTTACCTGACGGCAAGTGTAAAGCCAGCAGTAACAAAACCGACTGCTTTAGGACCAGAGTTGGCACTGGAGTGCTGTTCCTGCCTGTCACATATGTCCCGTTATTTTTAGAGATAAGATACTTAACTACTTTGGCTTAAACTGATATCTATGGAAGAGGGATAATTCCTAGCATCACATAAAATAATTCATTAACGCTAGAGTAGCCAAATTCTTATTTGGAAGATGTCTAATTACAAAGCTTTCACTATAAGGACACTTCAGTCTCTGCTTAAACATCAACTTGTCATGCTTTGTTTAGCAGCTGCTCACTTTCTGGAGTAACTGAATGAAGTTGTCCTTGGAAAGATAATCAACATTTGCATGCTTTTTCTAGTCTCTGCAAGCCTTCTTTATCGGGTTGTCAAGGGCTAACTCTTCTGAGATGAGATGAGAATTGGTCTTTAAATGCAAGTAATTCCCAACATACTGGGATGAATGGATCACTGAACTTGTTGCAAATGCTTAGTCTGACCAGAAAGCCCTTAGTTGTGCCTCTGCACCTCTTGTCTGTCCAAGTCTGGCACTGTACAAACACCCCAACATACGTGTTGTGACAACCCTATGAGGAAGACTTGTTCCTACTTATTTCTCTATTACCAAAAGGGAAGTTGGTACAGCACTTGGAGGTGAAAATTCGTTGGCTCTCAAGTTAAACTAAATCTAATGAAGCTGAGAGAGAGACAGTCCCCCAACTTCAGGGGTGACATTTGAAAGTGCATTGCTTGCATGTTGGCTCCATGAAGACTGTTCTAGCAGTGCCGTGTGGTGTTGGGAGAATATGGAGGGGGAACACGGAGCTACAGGGATTGCCTCTTAAGGAATCATAGGCAGGTAGGTGGTGTGAGAGTCTCTCAAGGAGGTAATAAGCAGCAGCAACAAAATGTGGCCTGACTGAGCTGGCTTGCTGTGGTCTTTGAAAAGCAATCTGCATTTGGCTGCTCTGAGAGGACTCCAAAATATGGCAAGAATGCCACCTTCAAAATGCCTGCCCCGTGACTAGGGCTTGCCAGTTAAATGGCGTGGTGGACCAGCCAGCGTGGCTGTGGCACATTAGACTGAGTTGCACTCAAGAAGCTCACAACCTGAGAGCCAAAGAGTTTCACAGCCTGACCTTTAATATCCTCTTGCATGCATTACTATGACAATTAAGCAGTTAACGTGATCTCATGTTACTCTGGTATATCTTTCCTTCTTTTCTTTCCTCTTTTCTCCTCGTTCCCTCTTACTCGGGCCTGCAGATCGCTCGTGAGGCTGAGGCCGCAATGTTTCATCGTCAGCAGTTCGAAGAAATTTTCCGCCTCAATGTTAACAACAGGGACCCTGCCGATGCCATGGCAGTAGGCGCAGTGGAGGCCTCTTTTAAGTGCTTAGCTCCAGCCCTGATAGTTCTGACAGAGTCCGGCAGGTAGGGCTCAGAGAGGGGGCTTGGTGCCAGTTCTTTCCACGAGTTAAAACATGCTCCATTCTAACACTGCAAACATTTAGCAAGCAGATTGCTGCTACAGTATCAGCCTTGCATAACTGCTGCGGTCTGCGTTGACTTCTCTTCTGTGGCAGGGAGGGACTCCAGGTAGGCAGGAGCAGAGCGAGAGTGCCTGGCAGTTGGCATGTATGTCACCTGAGTGTGGGCTCGGCAAGGCGAGGTGACTCAGCAGGTGCCACCAATTCAGAAAAGAAGCCTTGAGAATCGAATGGTTCCTCAATCAGGCTGTGCTATTTGGGTGGCTGAGTGTTGTGTGTTGAACTAAGTCTGGCCTTGCTAATTGGTAACTCTCGATGTCAAAAGCTGACAGTATTTGTGTGACACCTTGCTGATAGAGCACCTCGCCTTACCCTGTGCCGTCCTGAGCGTTTGACGTGAGTGTTGTCTTCCCGAATGCGTGTTGCTCTTATAGATTGCCCGGGAGGCCGAAGCCGCCATCTTTCACAGGCAGTTGTTTGAGGAACTGCGTCGTCTGACTTCCCTGAACTGTGATCCCACGGAGGCTGCTGCTGTTGGCGCTGTGGAAGCGTCCTTCAAGTGCTGCAGCGGGGCCATTATTGTCCTCACCAAGTCTGGAAGGTAGGAGGTGACAGGTTCCCTCAGGTCAAGCCCGCTTCATGACAGGGTGGGGGAAGGAGACTCGCAAAAAGATGACTTTGAAAGACTAGAGCTGTAGCAGTGAAGGCTGGGTTTTGGCAGCGACTCAGAGCCCAGGCTGCCTGCCTGTGTTGCCGATTCCTTGGGAGATGGGCAGACATCTCGAACATCTGCACATATGTAACCTCTGAGTTCCTCAGCCTGCCTCTGCCAGCGTGACATCAGCACCAAGCCCTGCCTCCCCTTCCTGTTGCGAGTGGCATCTCTGCCAGCAGTGCTGGCTGGAAGAGTCAAGGGAAAATAAGTGCTGCAGCTTCGATTCAAACTTCTTGGCAAGAAATCCTGGCTTTTAACATTAAGGCAGAAGTTCAGTGGATGCAGAATCTTTTTTTTTTTTTTTTTTTTTTTGAAAATTGAGGCTTTGGCCTTTTGTAGTAGCATCCAAATTATTGATCCCTTGCTGAACCTTTCAGACATCAGCCCTGCTTGCCTAAGCCCAAGGGGTGAAGAGGGACTGCTTAGCTGATTATTGTTAGGCAGGGAAACTGAAAGCATTGGAAACTTCCTCTTACAGACTTCCTTATGCCTGCCTGGGAGTAATCTCACTGAACAGGCAGGCAGCCAGCAGCTGAGTGCTGCCTGCACTCTCAGGTGAGCTCAGTGCCTTGGCTTGCAGGTGAGAGACAGCAATGCAGGTGCACTGGAACTGTATAGTTAGAGATTTCTGACTTCTATCCAGCGATGGTGACAACTGCCGAGTAGAAACTCGCTCTTCCAGTTGTGGGAAGGGAGCTGAAGCCTTGCTGATCAGCTTTTCCATCTGGAGGAACTAGGCTGCCCATTCTCAAAGCATGTCCGACCATAAGTCTCAGGCTGCTTTCTGGAAGAAAATCTGAATTTCTTGCACTGGGTTTGGACCAAAGAAATAGTGCAGCAGCGGAGATGTGATTATATGCATTGGACACGGTCTACCTGAAGACCTGGACCATCAGTGAATCCTTCACCTAAATTTACAGCTTAAAATGATTTGAAGCAGCCACTCTCTGCAGAGATGAGGAGTGACTATAAGCACTGAGTTTCTGGATACCCTTGTGCTTCTAATGTTTCTTTGTAAAAGGTTCCAGTCTTACACTTGACCTTTCTAAAGAGATTTGAACTCTGATATTTGAATATTTTTAGCTGTGGATTCTGTTACAGCCTCTTGAGTACCTGGATCTCCTACAGCTTTCGGGAGGTTTCTTGGACAGCGTGGAAAGCATTGTCTGAGAGCTGTCACGTGTGTTTGGGTGCTTTGAACGGACTGCTACTGCCTAGTTTAAGCAGCAATCTTTGAATATTGCCGAGCTTGCCTCCACTAAACAAGGCTGCAGAAGCTAGTGAAGATACTGGCATGCTTGTGAGAAAGATGGAGCTGTAAATGCCGTGGCCTTGCAGTTCTAATCTCCATTTATTTACCAGTGCCCAGGGAAAGGGAAGCCATAGTCCCCATCCAGGGTGTGCTGCTTGCTATTTTAAGGACTCTGTGCCCAACTTCCCAGTATAAATTTTGGCTTCAGTTGCATTTGCTTCCTGTTGCGTGCAAGAGCAGAGATCTGTGTGGAGGAACTGGCCTGTTGGCTGGCTTCAGCAAGTGAACGTGGCTGGGAGGCAAATGGCTTCCTCCTTGGCAAGCTTTGGGTAGCGCTGCTGGCACGGGCTCTTTCCATTCCATAAACCGGGAGCTCCTCAAAACAGAGGGAACTTGCAGGGCCCCCCATTGAGATGCCAAGGGCTGCTTGCAGAGACCAGAATAAATGGCACCTTGCCACCTTAACATAGCAACAGAGACAAATAAAGGCTTGTTTTTGGGACCAGAACACGCAGATGGCATTTCCTAAACTCGGAGGTGAGGTGATTTTCACCACAAGACTGGTGTAGGGACTGTCGCCAAGGGATGGCCTTTGGTGATGGTCCACCCAGTTGCCTAACTGGGAATTCAGCAGAGCATAAAGCTCGTTGGTGAGCTTGGCTCTTGCCAGCATCTTCTGCGGTCATCCTCTGTGTCCCCTCGGGTTTTGTGGAGCCCTCCAGGGTGACGGTCAAACCTCGCTGCCATTTGTGCTGTGGGTGGAGGTGCCCCTGTGGCTGTACACCAGCTTCCTTGAGCTCACTCTCAGGTGGCCGTGACACTAACGTGGTGCTTCACCTCATGTCTGGTTCCCTTCTAGGTCTGCACACCTGGTGTCCCGGTACCGCCCACGGGCTCCCATCATTGCTGTGACCCGTAATGACCAGACAGCACGCCAGGCTCACCTCTACCGGGGCATCTTCCCTGTCCTGTGCAAAGAACCAGCCCATGATGCGTGGGCGGAGGATGTGGACCTCCGTGTGAACCTGGGCATGAATGTTGGTGAGTGGTGCTGCACCAGCCTCACCCAGGGAATGGTCTGGTGGGATGTGGCGGTCCTGAGCACCTCACATGGTGCTTTTGGGGTTACTGATGGGGACCGGTGACAAAAGGAGAGGAGCTGGCTGCCTGCGTAGTAACGGTATCCGATTGGGAAACGGGGGACAGCAGTTGCATAAGCGCAACCGTATCTGATTGGGAAATGGGATAGTGACTTTGTCTTGGCTGCCTGAAAATAGGTTCCAGCAGAAAAGCGGAGTTGTTTTAATGTGGTAAGTGCTTGAACCATGATGCTCATTATTCCTGAGACAAGAGAAGTCCGGAGTGGGGCGGTTCCTTTCTCTGGCTTCTCTCCAAAGCCTGTGCTGTTGAATTTCAAGGTCTGTGTTGCAGAGGAGCCCAAAGCAGAGGCGAAGGGTCTGAGATGAGTGGGCAGCAGGAGGATGGGGTCTTGATACCAACCCAGAGCCATGGCTGCCGTGGGACAGGCTGTCCCCCTGCACCTCGGTGGTGTGGGTGACAAGCAGCGTTCCCTCTGTGGCAAGCTGGTGGTGGTAGGACCTGAACTCTGACATCTCCCTTTCTTCTCTCCCAGGCAAAGCGCGTGGGTTCTTCAAGAGTGGTGACCTGGTCATCGTACTGACGGGCTGGCGCCCTGGCTCCGGCTACACCAACACCATGCGCGTGGTGCCGGTTCCCTGAACGTCTGACTCCAACCAGCAACCACCTTCCTTCCCCCTCCCCTCCGCTCCCCTCTTCCCTCACGTTAGACCGGCCATCGCTTGCGCTGTTCTCCTTGTCCCTAGAGTGGATGTAGGTTGCTAAACACCACCCAGTGCAGCAGCAGCAGGGGGAAGAGACCTTAAATCACTAAAAAAAAAAAAAAAATACTTGAAGTGTTTAGTTTTTTAAAAAACCTCTCCCTGTAGTGAAGTCTTGCCCTGATGTATGTTGGAGTCAGCGTAGGAGGTTCCAGCATGGTGCTGGGACTCCTCTTCACATAGTGACTGTCCTCAGGGTGTGAAATGTCCCTTTCCCTGCCCCTGTTTTGGGGTGATGGGGAAGGGGAGAGGCGACGTGGTCAACGGT
>NW_009602690.1:0-214 GCF_000690535.1 Cariama cristata | reverse complement strand
GACGCTCCCACTCCCCCCCCCCCCAGGCAGCCAGAAGCTGTCGCAGCCAGAAACCTCCCCACAGACCAAATCCAAGGTGAATCCAGCCCCCTCGAAGCTGTTTCTTATTTTCAGGAGTGGGGGTAGAAGGGTGTTGGCTCCCAGCGCGCTCCACCTCTGTGCTAAGAGCTTCCCCTGCTCCCCTGGCAGCGTCGTCTCGTGTGTTAGTCGTGTT
>NW_009602689.1:0-3331 GCF_000690535.1 Cariama cristata | reverse complement strand
TTCAGCTTTTTCCTTGTCCATTACTACTAGCTTCCCTGCCCTGCTCTGCTCATGAGAAGGGGTACATTTTCTTTGACTTTCCTCTTCTGATTGACGTAGCTATAGAAGCCTTTCTTGTTATTCTTTACATCCCTTGCCAAGTTCAGCTCCAGCCGTGCCTTGGCCTTCCTGACCCCATCTCTGCACAACCGGGCAGCCTCTCTATACTCCTCCCAGATACCTGTCCCTGTCTCCACTCCCTGTGCATTTCCTTCTTGGCCTTTAGTTTGGCCAGCAAGTTTTGACTCAGCCATGCCGGCCTCTTGCCTTGCTTACCCGATTTCTTCTGGGGATTGCAAGCTCCTGCGCTCTATAGAAGATTTCCTTGAAAATCTGCCAGCTCTGTTCTGCTCCCTTGTCCCTGAGGGCAGTTTCCCAGGGGGGTCCTGTTAACTAACTCCTTGAAGGGCTGGTAGTTGGCCTTCCTAAAATTCAGGGTCCTGACTTTACTCTTTGCCTGACTCACCTCCCTCCAGACTCCAAACTCTACCAGTGCATGATCACTGGAGCCCAGGCTGCCTCCAATCTTGATGTCACCAATGAGCTCGCTTACATTGGTGATGACCAAGTCCAGTATGGCCTCTCCTCTGGTAGGGCTGTCTATTACCTGGCTCAGGAAGTTATCTTCCACGCCTTCCAGGAGCCTCTTGGACTGGCACAGTGCAGTAGTATCACTATGAGCGACTGGATCCTAAATCCATCAAATATAATAGGAATCTCTGTTCATTTAGGAGCCATTGGTTAGGGTCTTTAGCTGGGGTATTGCTTCATGCATGAATTTGGCCACTGGATGTGGAAACTGCAGAAAGGGATCTGCTCAGATCTGCTATAGACCGAAAGGAAGAATTTCCCAGGAATACAACAGAAAAACACTTTTTTAAAATTTTTTAAAATATAGTCACTTTCTCAAGTGCAGGAAGCCATACCTAGAAAGAGAACAGAAATACGTATGACATATTTGATGACGCATGCTTGGTATCCCATGCTGTCTGATGCTTCTTGTTGTTGTTCTGTTTTTCAAAATTCCATCTCCCTGAGGGTTAGTCAGAAAATTATCTTCATTTTTTAAAAAAAGATTGTAAATAGGCTGGTTCCAAATTTGAGCATAGTTATTCTTGCACAAAGCCTATCTCTGCAATTCACAAGAGTGTTGTATGTCTTGGGTTTGGCTCTGAGCCACAAACTCTGGCAGTTCTTAGGACAATCTGGAAAGTCAAATCACAGCATACAAACAAACATTCTGCTTCTTCTGTGTACAGTAGTTTCTCAGAAGGATAAATGTCATAAATGATAGTGGAAAGATACATACGTCTCCTTGTTATATATGTGGGTGTGACTAGAAAACAAGCGGGCTAAATCAAATCCTGTTCCTGCTGCTGAAGTCATTGGCAATATTCCTGATGACCTGGGGGCATTTCGGTCTGAACTAATGAGTGGCCCTTCGATCCATTTGCATAAAGACATTAGGTCTAGTGAACTAGTCCAAAATACAGCCCCGAAGTGCACCCAGTGCAGAAATAGGAGCTTCTGTACTCCTTGCTTCAACTACTGATCAGATAACACTGCAACAAACTACTCGTTCATATAGATTTTTATAGGCACCTGGAGCTACAGCACAATCCCTTGGAAATTTTCTGTTGTTGATTAGGAGAAAAGGACTGTGGTTTGTTTATTAATGAACATTATATTTAAAGTAACTTGGAAATGTGGGCACTTGAGGCTCACCTGTTGACATTTAGGAGGAGAGGAAATGGCCTCAAGTTGTGCCAGGGGAGGTTTAGGTTGGATATTAGGAAGAATTTCTTCACTGAATGAGTTGTCAAGCATTGGAGCAGGCTGCCCAGGGAAGTGGTTGAGTTTTAAATACCTCCATCCCTGGAGGTATTTAAAAGACATGTAGATGTGGTGCTTAGGGACATGGTTTAGTGGTGGGCTTGGCAGTGTTGGGTTTTTAGTTGGACTCGATGATCTTAAAGTCTTTTCCAACCTAAATGATTCTATGATCCTATAATCTCTGAAGAGAAGTCATTGTGGAGCACGTCTCTACAAATGAAACACTACTGGCTGTCAGTTAAACAAAATAATCTCTCACGGGGAGTTAGTTGTAGGAAGGCACACTATGGCAGTCACATAATTTGTGGAATCTGTTTCACCTTGTCCTTTCACTGATTTAATTGTCCTTTCATAACATTGCTAAGAGTTAAGAACAACTCCACCGAAATTATTTGAGCTAGAATGGTGAAAAGTTGGCAGGAGGAAAGAGAATGAAGCCCTGCATATCAGAGCTCACTTGGCAGTAAATTTGAGAAAATAACACTTCACAAGGAGATTAAGAGAATTAATACATCTCTCACCTTGCTGGCTAGAAAATGTAAAGGACACTAGGCTTTATTATTATAGGTTGGTATTCAAAATACAACCTGTTCAAGAAGTTGTTATGTATGGGATGGTGGTTTTGAATCCAGAACTCAACTCTGAGGGAAGCCATCCTAGAAGTCTCCCTTAGAAAACTACTAAATGATGGATGAAAATTGACAGAATCTGATGTAAGTTCTCACATTGCCCAGCAGTTCCTCTCTCCACAAACAAGAAAAATTTCTCAGACTTGCAGAAAGATCAGTCTACCCCATCCCTATTGGCTTCTGAATCTTAATCTCTTCTTTAGACTATTTCTGCACTAAAAATCTTTGTTGAGTTCAGCCAGATTGGTCAGAAGTATAAAATAATTTTTATAATTGAATAAAAAATAGATGCCCAATGCAATTTTGAAAGGAATAAGCTATAGCAGCATTTTATAATTAATGCAAATGATAATTGGTCTACTGAAAGATGAGGCCACATTGAAACTTCTCAACCCCCAAATTACGAGAACCGTAAGTTCAAGAAAAAGCCTATTGCAGCTTTGCTGCTGATAACACGTACCAACATACTGTAAGACTTTCACTAATACGGCCAGTTTCATTCAGTATATAACCTCCTATAAAATCTTCATTGCTCCTTTACGTTCTTAGCACTGAAAAAAATCAGCTTATCTGAATGACTTTAAACTATTTTTCTTCTTTGATATTGAAGTTTTTGTTATTTAGTATTTGAAGTTAAATCCGCTTAAGGACTGAATTGCCTTATTACAGTCTATGCTGAGAGTTTGCTCAGATGAGACTGGATTAATTTAAAGCCACTTTAGAGAGAGACTAGGTCATATTTTCTAAGCTAGGCAACCTCTATATTAATCTAAGGACCTGACCCCAAAAATATTTATTATTACAGGAATAGTACGTTATTATATATAATA
>NW_009602688.1:1216-1759 GCF_000690535.1 Cariama cristata | reverse complement strand
TTAACACATTAAACAAACAGGCCAGCCCCAGTTCCTGACGCTCTCCTTTGCGGGGCTGTTCCCAGGCTCAGCTGGAGAGGTAACATTCCCAAACACTTAGGCAGCCCCAACCTCTGGACGGCCCTGCCCTGTCCCCTGCCTCCGAGCCAGGATGCTCCTGACAGATTCCCAGGCTCACCTCGCCCCCTTCCAGACCCCACTCCTGGCTTTTCTCCTCCGCAAGGACAACTCCCACAGCATCTGGCTCCTGCCTCCTGTGTCCCAGCTCTGCCGGGCCTCGCTGCTCGGCACAGCGTGCCGTGAAGCATGTTGAGGACAGGGAGGTTTCTAGACAAAATGGAGCACTGAATTTTTGGAGTTGCTGCTCAAGCCGGTGTTCCTGGACCGTGGGATCTCCCACTGCCGCTCTGGGAGCGGGGCTGCAGCTTCCCGTCAGGATGAGCTTTCTGGGGCACTCGTGACTCACTGCCGGTCCCGGGGTGCTGGCTCAGCCATGACTCAGCTGCTGAGTCACTGCCTGTCGTGGCCGGCCCAGCTCGCCCC
>NW_009602688.1:921-1162 GCF_000690535.1 Cariama cristata | reverse complement strand
CTCCGGGTGGGTGTTGTGTGCGGCCAGCGCCTGGAGCCCAGCCTGCCGAGGCAGCCTCCTCCTGGGAGGCTGGCACGTTCTGGCTCCCAGCCTGAGTCCCCTGTGCGCCTCGTCTGGATCAGTCTTGCCCTGTGTGAGCCCAGGTAGGGACAGTGCTGGGCTTGGCGGAGCAGAGTTCATCCTGGCATGAGCTCCCTCGACTTCTCGTCCCATGGAACAAGCACCCAACTACTGCAGCCTG
>NW_009602688.1:612-817 GCF_000690535.1 Cariama cristata | reverse complement strand
CTGCTGGGACCTTCCCCGGCTGCTGCGGATGGAGTGGCCCATGTCCAGGCTGAGCCCTCGGTGAAGACGTGATGGTGTGGTGGCTGACGCCCTGTGGTGCTGGCTGCACCCGGGGCGGCCGATGAGCCCCAAGGCTTGCGCTCAGCCTTTGGTAGGGGGGAGCTGGGTGAGCGCCGTGTGGGGTCCTGGCCCTGCGAGGCTGGCA
>NW_009602688.1:290-582 GCF_000690535.1 Cariama cristata | reverse complement strand
CCTACCACATCCGTCTGTGCCTCCCCATAGCCCCTCTGCCCTCGCTCGCACCCCTGCAGCTGGCTCTCCCCTGGAGCAGGGACGGAGCCCAGGGATATGTTTCCAGGTGGCACAGGGAGAGGAGGGTGCCCGAGGGGCTGAGAGTCATGTCACTGAAGCTGGTGACTTGGAACGAGTCACCTGGCCTGCCTGCATTTGCCCTTGCTGGCCCACGAGACAGGCAGTGGTTTTCTGCAGGGCCCAAGGGCTCCGGGCTGCCCCATCTGCCATTCCTCACCAGGGCCGTGCCCGG
>NW_009602688.1:0-205 GCF_000690535.1 Cariama cristata | reverse complement strand
GGGGGCCGCAGCAGGAGAGCTGGCTTCAGCTTGGTCTCCTCTGGAGCAGCGTGGGGATGTGGGGGCTGAGGGCGGTGATGCTCAGCCCTTCTGGGCACGGCCGTGGCTTTGGCCTTGTGCGGCAGTGCCGGCTCCAGGAGGAGTCGACAGGGCAGTAGAAAATGGGGGTTTGGTGTGCCGCCTGGGATGGGGGGCACACCTCGGA
>NW_009602687.1:0-288 GCF_000690535.1 Cariama cristata | reverse complement strand
GCACCATCCCAGGAGGTATTTGGAAGACGTGTAGACGTAGTGCTTAGGGACATGGTTTAGTGGTGGACTTGGCAATACTAGGTTAATGGTTAGACTCGATGATCTTAAAGGTCTTTTCCAACCTAAACGATTCTATGATTCTAAGTTAAAGCAGAGGATGGAAAGGCCACCAGCAGCTATCAGCTTATGACACAACGATATCAGGGAGTCCATCCATGTAGACCGGCTGGTGTGTGCTGCCATGATCAAAACAGTTTCCATATAACCATCTGATTGGATATTCCTGCT
>NW_009602686.1:0-452 GCF_000690535.1 Cariama cristata | reverse complement strand
TATTGAGATGTAACAAGAAAAGATTAAGCTGTTATACACTGGCAAACAGGAAAGGGTAGTCTTTGCTTTGGGAAAGACTCTAACTTTCTTCTGTGTGCCCCTCTCTGACACCCAGGTGCCCGTCTCTGTGATCTTGAGGATTGTTGGTGAAATCCTCACTGAGGACTACTGTACAGGTATACAGATGTGCAAAAACTCTGTAACATATTTATATGTTAGTCTCTATAGAAAAAAGATGAGATGTAACAAGTGTGCATGAGTCCTCTAGTTCTGTCTTGTATTAATGAGGTAAACCTTTCTAGTGTTATGCTGTCACTACATACCCTTAAGACAGAACAACAAAGAAAGACTCAGCAAGGTTTATCCCCACCCCTCCATCAGGTGTGGATCAATTCCACAGGTGGAGTTGAGAAGGATGGAACCGTCAGTAAAGATGTTATTTTCCTCAACCT
>NW_009602685.1:0-2297 GCF_000690535.1 Cariama cristata | reverse complement strand
AGCACCGCGAGGCCTCGTGCCCCGGCAGCCCGGCACACGGCCAGACACCCGGCACAGGGCAGACACCCCATGGCGCAGCCTCAGCCCGCGGGTGCCACACCAGGAGCAGCCATCAGTGATGGTTTCCAAGTGCCCAGCACCCATCCAGACAGGAAGAGAAAACACCAGATACCTTCTGAAATCTGGGAAGCTGACAAAGCGGAGGGTGCTTCCTCAAACCGCCTGGCATGAGCAGCCCAGCTGCGCACAGGGAAGCACAACGGATCCAGATGCGCTTCGCGAGCCAGAGGACGGACCAGCGCTGCTGGGAGCTGTCACCCAGCTGCCACCCAGCAGGGATGGGAAACGTCTCCCAGGGTTTCACACTAGGCACGACCGCGTGGAACTGCGACGAGGTGGCCCCATCTCCACCCCGGTCCCCTGTACTTGCAGCCGCCCACCTCCCCTCCGCTGGAGGGGAGGGGATGCCAGGGCCAGCCCCGGGGTCAGCCCGTGGGGTGAGGGTGGGATGTCTGACACAGGGCCAAACTCCTGCCGGCAACGAGCACCAGGAACGCTGGAAGAGCTGAGATGAGAGCAGAGCACCAGTGCTAAAGGGATATTCAATTTACAGTGTAAAAGCTTGGCTTGGATCTACGGCAGACTGATTGCTAAAAAGCCAATTTTATTTAAATTAACATTAATTTAAATTTCAGAAGCAGGAACACACTGAGCCTCTGGGTTATTAAAACTATAATTTGGAAAGGAGGTGATTTTCTCCTTTAGACAAGCACCACCAGTGGTGCTCCAGCAAATTATTAACATACCGCAACAGCCTAGTCAAAGCTAAATGAATTGTAAAGTATTGCTGCATTTATTGTATTACTAAAAAACAGGCATCCCAGGATGCAGAGAAGTAGTGGCATTGCTCCAGACATGAGAGGCCATGAAGAACCAAGGGATGGAGGGGCACCGGGACGGCCGAACGCTTTAGCCAGGCTGCCAGCCTCCTCACACATACGTGCCTCCAGGCAGGGCACGGCACAGCAAGGCACAGCACGGCTGCAGCTTACCTGCCCCGCATGCATCCCGCTCCCGGACACCAGCAGAGCAGGGTGCCCCAACTCCAGCCCGGGACAAGCCGTGGCCAGGAAAAGCCGTGGCCAGCAAGTGCCAGCTGCTGATGGAGGAGACCGAGAGCCTGCTGGGAGGAGCGGCCGAGACCGTGCTGAGCACCGGCGCCTGAAGGTCCCCCAGGGTCACTAAAGAAAGCGGGGCTCAGCCTGGGGACCCCGAGGCGAGACGGTCCGAGCCCAGCCTCAGCCCCACGCTCACCCACACTGGCGGGGAGCGCTGCAAACACAATGCACGCAGAGCGACGCTCCAGAGTGGCCTTTCAGCTCTCCATCTGCTGAGTCTTTGGAAGTGAGACGCGTATCACCGCATTTCTGAGTGCAAAGACTCCCTAAGGCTAGGCAGCACATCAGCGATGCCGAGTAGCTCCGTCTTTGGAGCTGCCCCCCGCCCACCGGGGCAGCGCTGCCAAACCCAGGCCATCTGCCTCCATCCTGGGAGAAGAAGGGAAACAACAGCAACAGCACCGCAGCGTGGGAAAGTCTCCCAAAGCAGCAAAGTTGGACGGGCCTCACCTTCATCTGCAGTGCATCATCACACTGCGAGTGGTTGGAGACGCAGGTGTAGGTGGAGGGGCACCAGTGACACTTCCACCTGGTCGAGAGGCAGCGGGTGCATCTGAAATGGTAAAGGTGCGGTGAGAAAAGCAGATTTCAGGCTGCTCAGGGGAGCCAAACCTCAGCCATGCAATCGATCTTCACGCACTGTGTTCAGCCTCTAATGCTGCCCCGAAAAACCCACGGCAGGTGCTGGGTTTCCCTCTTCTCCTCTCCCTGGGAGCCGGTGGGGGACGCGGGCAGAGCCCACCATCCCCCGGGCAGCTCCAAGGGCAGCTCCGAGGCATCACTGTCTGCAACGCCGTCGCCTGACCCCACGCCACAGCAGATCAGGAGCCACCCTCCCCCTGCTTAGCAAAAACCACTCTTCTCCCCCAAAATGCTCTTTCCCCCCATCTGTCTCTCTGGGGAGCCAGGCATGCTCACACCTGACGAAGGCTCTCCCCTGTGGTTTGCACAGGGTGTGGGACCGCCAGCGGGCAGGACGCGGCGATCCCTGCGGTCAGGGTCCGTTATGCTCCTGAAAGGTGGATGAATTTCTGCGGGTGGCAGCAGACCCCTCCCCTCCAGACAGAGGAGAGCATCACAAGTGCTGCTGCTGAGGGGTACGTGGCTGCTCCCACCCAG
>NW_009602684.1:1378-1747 GCF_000690535.1 Cariama cristata | reverse complement strand
TACCCTTCCTATGGAGCCAATGGCAATGACAACAGTCCCGCTCCGTGCATGCTTCCCCAGCACCAACGATCACCTCTGCGTTACCTGATGCTCTCACACCAGCTGGAAGTGTGCACCTACCCACCCCTGCCTCCCCCTCTGCAGCCTCAGCTCCTCCTTCTTCAACACCTTTGCACTCTTTTTTTTTCCTTTAGTCTTTCAAATTGCATCTTGTTTTCTTCAGGCCACCTCTCCAATTTGTTAAGATAATTTCTAATGCTGTATTCGAACTTCCTTGCAGCCTGCGGCATGTAAGCATCATACGGACTCGTATTAACCTCGCTCCCTATTTCATTATCAACTGAACCCACTGATTGGTAACAGAACCAG
>NW_009602684.1:278-1347 GCF_000690535.1 Cariama cristata | reverse complement strand
GAATGTCAAAGCATCGTGGAAATCAAGATAGCGCAGTGGCCGGCTTTGCTGTACCCGCTCCCCAAGGAGGTCAGGCTGGCCCGACGAGGTCACCCTCAACAGACCCCCGTTAGCTGGCCTCCTGTCCGGGTGCTAACAAACACCGTGATTATTTGCAGTGGTTTGGGGATATTTAGCCAAGCTGTGTGGCCTCTGTAATAATTTCCCAATATTTTATTCATCTTTACCCAGTCTTTTAAGCTCTCCCTGACCCCACGACTTCCCAGTGATAACTCCTAATGATTTGGCTAAAACACCATCTTCATTAGGTCCAGCTACTTGCAAAAATACTAGTGTTTCTATCTCGACTACGCCTTCCCTTCCCTAGTCTTACCCGTTACTGGTGTTAGCAGTTGCCTGAAACGTGCATTTTTTTAAAAAAAAAATAATTTCCCACTAAAATAGTCCCAACCCTTCCGTTCGCTTCCATTTCAGCTGTACGTGTTCGTCCTTGCTGAGAAGAACCACCTGGTTTTTCTCTCCTCGCCTACTGACAAACTTGTCGATGTTTCCCTATCTATCTCCCACGCCGGTCGCTGTCTGTCCTCCCGCTCCCCCGCCGCCGGAGCCTTGCTCCTTCCAGCTCTGTCCCCACATTCTCACGCTATTCTTTTACACTCGGTATTAGGGACTGGTCTGATTTATATTTTCTGTGTGTGTTCCTTATTGTGTTCTAGATGACCAGGCTGATCTCATGCTATTCTTTCCATCTTGCTTCTGCATTGGGATGGTCTGCAGATGTGCCATTACTCTAATTCCAATAAGGAACCGGCAACTCCCCGGACGTCTTCCCCCACCTCTTAGTTTCTGAGGGATGTACACCCCAACTCAGGGTTTATTCAAGCCTGCTTTCTCAAAATTCACAGTCTTCCCTCTCAAAACCCACACTTTTTCCTGTTAACTTTTGCCCAAGCTACTTTGATTGGTTTCTAGCGGTCAGAATCAACCTTCAAAAAGCCGGAGAAGGCCTCGATAGTTGCCCCAAAACATTCAAAAACCGGCTGGGCACCCGCTGCTCAGCTGCGTTCGC
>NW_009602684.1:0-233 GCF_000690535.1 Cariama cristata | reverse complement strand
CCTGCCGAGCCCCGGGCTTTGGATGTCGTCATTGTATCTGCTCTCAAAACGCCTCCTCTGACTTGTCGCTGCGGAGAACCCTCCACACGCGCAGCCGCCCGGCGATGAAACCCGTTTGGAGAGACCATTTGCCTAACGCGACCGCGCTCTCAGGTGTTGGCAGTCCCAAGGGGGCTGCCGCAAACTGCCCTTCCTACGAGACGAGCTCTCGGTTTCCACCCTCGTCTAGCTTG
>NW_009602683.1:286-12031 GCF_000690535.1 Cariama cristata | reverse complement strand
TTTAAAATAATTAAATTTTTACATTATTAAATTAATTATTAAATTAACAAAATCAGACCTGCAAAACCCAGGTCTGGGCTATCCCTACTATACCCACATCTAATAATTAATTAGTATGTAAGCCCATTAACTAGAGGTGCTCAGCCATCATCTCTGTCCCTCTGAGCCTGGGACAATACAGCTCTGCTTGTCCTGGGGAACCTGGGAGAGGGAGCGAAACTGCATCTACTGGAGAGGAGGGAGCTCAGGAGAATCAAGAGTATGAGGGTGCAAGCAGGACACAATGACTCTGGAAAGACAGCGTGGAAGGAGCTATCTGAAGATGCCTTCAAGGAATACAACTGCTCTGTGTCATTTTCAAGCCAAGCCCTTTTGAAAAGGGTTTTTAACAACCCAGATCAGGGGGTGAGCACTTTTGGGAAGTCTCCTCTGATGGACCCAGCATCCTGTCTGCTCTCCAGTCTCTAAGCCATCATTCCAGCCAGCGCAAGGCAAAGGAGCTGGATCACATAGCCTTACCAGCCCCAGGAGCTGCCTCTTGAGAGGGGTGCTCTCCACCCACCAGACTGTCCTGTGGCTTAGTGCAGAAAGGAGGAGCTGAAAAAATTCAGCTTCTCTCAAACCTCGAGGGTCTGCAAGCTCACTGGGAAGGAACAGGGGATACCTCTGAAAGTTCATTGCCAAGATGCAAGGCAACATTGCTGTACCTGGAGAGATGCTGGCTCTGCTCCAGGCAGCAGGGTAGCAGTGCTTGTATGCAGGTTGCATCCAGAGTAGTCATTGCTCTCAGGTGGAGAGGTCTTGTTTGGGCACAAAAAGCCAGTGATTGTGCTGCTATCACATTATCTTGCCTGTTACAGACACGTCCCATGGGATTATTCCTATGGCAGCAGGGAGGGGACTTGGGGAAGAAGCAAGACCTCGTAGAGAAATTGATTGCTGACTGGAAAGGCAAGGAGAATCCTCCCTGTTTGGCCAGGACAGAGGGCAAAAAGAGCCAACCAACTCAATGTGGATGTCACCAACCTCTCCCCATGGACTGGGGGGATGTGGTCTTCATTGCCCCATCCCAGCCTTAAGCTTCAGTGCTGCTGTTCACACTGAACTCCCTCTGTCCAGGCTGGGCTCGGAGCAGCCCACAGCTCACCCTTTTTGGCAACCTCAAGTCCCCAAAGCCACACAGCACCTTTGGCCCTGCCCGGTGCACCGTCCCGTGGCAGCAGGCACAGCTCACCTGAGGTCTTTGCTCAGGGCTTCCAGTGAGGAGCATTTACTGGTTCAGGTCCACTGGTGTCTCTGTCATTTGGACTTCTGCACCCTGCCCCCCTCTGTGCCAGTGAAATAGCGGTTAAACTAACAGAGCGATGCGGTGCTTGGCTCTCCGGGAACACTGGCAGAAGTGGCCTTGCCTCTCCTGGGACAAGCTCCTTCAGGCTTGAATTTTAAAATGCAAACAGATAAACCCTATCCACCATTTTCTGTGTGGGCAGGGAGCATCTGCAGCTGGTGAAAAACCCCACCCAAGCTCTTCTGGGGCTTGACTTTACATAGCATTCAGTCCCGGGATGCCTGGGCTCCCTCCCTCCTTTCGTCAAAGCCTGCTGATAAAGAATCCGTGTCCTGGGGGCCACTTTCCCCTAGGCTAGGATAAACCTCTCCGCCCAGCCCTTGAGAAGACCCCATGCTTTCGCATGACTCTGATTTAAACAACAATAATGCATTAAAAAAAACCAAAAAAAAAAACAAAACCAAAAAACCCCAGAAATCCTGCCAGAGCTTTTTTACAATCCACTTGTGACATTGCTGTACTGGGAAAACATTTTTGCATTGTTGTATCCCTTTCTGGAGCACCCTTGGAAATCTGCTGGGACCAGCAGCGAGTGCTGGCAATCCCAGTGTCAGTGGCTGGAAAACCACACTGGAAAACCTGGCACGGGCCCCTCTGCCAAATGGGAGGAGAGGGTGTGCAGGGCAGGGTGTCCAGCCGCCCATCCGACCCTGGCAGGCTGCTTTATAGATGCAATACCATGAGATAAAGCACTTCATACCTCTGATCTGGGAAAGCAGGAGTAAGTGTCTGAAGGAGATGGGAGTTAATGTTCAACTCCCGATTTCCCCTCCACGGCATGCAGGGTGCCAGCAGCCCTGTGCAGTGGGAAGGAGGCCAGCTCCCTCCCTGCTTGCCAGAGCCTGCAGGCACGCTCAGCTTTGACCTTGGATTGCTGGTCTGCGGCAGGGAAAACACCCGATTTTGTCCTCAGGGAGCCGAGAACAGAGGGGAAAATCCCTTTTCCTACAGCACTCCAAGTAGGAGTCTCAACGTCTCAGACAAAAACAGTCCCCGTGCCTCAGTTTCCCCATTTCTAAGAGAAAGACCATGTTCTTGCACTTCCCTGGGGGGTGTTGACAGGGTTATTAAAATCCACCCCAACCTCACACAAACACACACCTGAAATAGTAGAGTTTCTGATAACAAAAAAATACTGTATTCAGACAATGATTGGAAGTGCTCCGCCGCTGCAGAGCTCGCCTCGCTTCTCCCTTGTGCCCCAAAACCAGCATCCTTGCGGAGGGGAACACAAGTCCTCCGGGCGAGTCAGACCAAAGGACGACCTGCGCTGATGTTAGCTGGGATCCTGCTCCAGGCAAGCGCATGGGACTCAGACGAGCCTGTTTTTCTTCAGGATGAGGGTCTCTACCTCCTTCATGAACCGGAGACACAGCTCCTCCTGCCACGGCAAGGCCACGCACTGCACAGCCACGGGCAGCCCCACGCTGCCACGAAAAGCCTGTGACACAAACGGAGGGTGAGAGGGCTGGGGGATGTCCAGGGGAAGGGATGGGGATGCTCGCACCCCTGGGGAACCTGGTGCCACTCACCTTTGCCAGGATTCGGTCCCACCAGTCCCGAAAGTATCCCTGGTAGCCCTTCAGTTCCTCTTCATCCTCATCTGTCACCATCGTGACAGGGACCACGCCAGCAGGGAAGTCCAAGGTGTTGTAGAGCATGGTGTAGCTGACTGCAACTGGGGGAGAGGGGGAGTTCGCAGTGCCAGCCCACCGCAGGGAAAGCCTTCGCCCCCCCACCGCATACATGAGCTTCCAGCGAACTGGGCGTTTGCACTGGGAACTCAAGGGCTGCAGGATGGAAACCTGCCCCGTGGGTCCCACATGCACCCAGGGGGGTTTGTCCTGGGTGTACCCCACGGGTTGGGGCTGCAGCAGCCCCAAGAGCTGAGCATTTCCCACCGCTGACCAGTGCCTTGGAGATGCGAGGGGAGGAGGAGGAACAACGCTCCTCATTGATACTGGCGGAGTGCCGCAGCAGAGGCACGCTGGAGGCAAAGGTCCCCCGTTGGCAATCCTACCTGAGAGCTTCCCAGGGTAGCCGATGGTGAGAGCCGGGCCCAGCATGGGACAAAGCATGACATCCAGATTCAGCTTCTTCCACTGGGCAATGAACTGGTGGCAAAACTCCTGAGGATGAAACGCACTGGTGGTCAGGGGGGTGGATGTACTGGCCCGTGGCTGCTGGCTGAGGCTCTCCTTGGGTGCCCAGCCGGGGTCTCAGCTCTTCCCCAGGAGCAGCCATCAGGCTACATCAGGCCTGATCCTGCTAAAATCCAGCAACCCTTTGGGGCTTGGCCAACAGTCCTCCCAGCGTACAAAGCACCCTCCCCCCTACTAAAACTGGAGGTGAAGAAAGATTGAGTGTGGGGGCACAAAGCAACCTGGGACACAGACATGGGTCTTGAGGAAAACAGAATGGAAATAAAGGCAGTCCCGCTGCAGCTGGTGGCCTATGTTTTCAAGTGTAGGAGTAAAAAATTCAGGTCTGATCCGGGATCATGAATGTGTCTATGTGTCGTCCTAATCTTTAAATGTGCCAAGAACTTGCACAGCCAAGTGAGATCTGTTAAGGAATGATGTATGTTCCTACCTCACATCACCAGTGACTTGATCATCTTCTAACCTTGGTGGGTACTGAACCTGCCTCTTCCCAAAGAGAAATAAAACAAAAACTACCTAACCTCAAATTACAATACTTTACCTCAATTTCATGATGAAGACTCCAGACTTCATCCACTGTGCTGAAAAAGGAAACAAAACCAATGAAAGGCATCAAGAGGTGCTGCAAAGAGCAGCTTTAGGGGCAGGGAAGAGCAGCAAAGAATTAGACAGGCACAGGTTAGCTCTGCTGCTGGAGCTGCAGCCAAGGGAAGAGAGGACTTTGGCAAAGTCCTGGCTTTCCTCTGAAGGGCTGGGGGTCTTATTTCTGCTTCTGCCCATAATGGAAAGCTGAAGACTAAAGGCAGACTGGTGCAGTGCTGCTTTGGCCTGACAAGTGTCCAGCCGCTGTGCTGAGGAGGTAGAAGCCCAAGCACATCATTTCTCAAAGGCCAGGCTGCATGAGGTGGACTGATCCTTTGATGTGGGGACAGATGTACTGCCTTGGAGGCACAGCACAAAATACACCCTCATTCCCATCCTCAGTACTAGAACAGTTTGCCAAACCCTGCAGGGTTATGGTGTTGACATAAACTGCTCTCAGTTTGCTCCCATCCTTGTGTTTTCTGCCTTGTACTTTCTCAGATGCATGCAGCTGGGGCAGTATCCCTAACATAGCAAATACTGCTGCTCTCCAAAAGAGAAACCCAAATCTTCACATATTTGCTCAGGCTCAGATTTACTCACTTTGCTCTCATACTTCTTAATATATCTGAAAATCGAGGTACCTGAGAAGCAGAAAGTGAAAAAAAGAAAATAAATTTACATTAATCCCAGACCTGTCCTCTGAGACTTTAATCCCAGCTGTTGACTCAGTGCTCAGGCAGGACTTGTGGATTTTCCCCAAAGTGAGGAGAGGAGGAACAAAAATAGCATCACTCCAGTTTGGAGATGTGTCTAAGCACAGCCTGGAAGCAACGCCTAGAGACTTCTCTATGATAAAGCCTTACTGCAATGGGAAACAAGTTATTCACCACCTATTGCTTAATCTATCTATGTTAGAAAGAAATGGACCTTACGAAGGGTTTGGCAATCCAGGAGAGGAGAGTTTTTAGCCAGTCTGGTGACTTCAACAACCAGAACAACAGCCCCATGCTGCTTTTCTCCAGCTCCCCTTTGCTGAAAGAGAAAAGGATGTTTAGCTGAGCAGTGTTAGGAAGCAATCACAGCAGATCAGCTTTCACACAGCCAACCCCTCTGAACATCGTATCTGAGTGACAAAAAGAGGTTTGCTTCATTCTTCTGGGCTCCTCTGATTCTCACAGTATTTATAGGGTATCAGCACCCAGTTTCCTTTCATCTGTCAAGGCTGGTAACAATCCCAAAGAGACCTAAGGTTCAGCTGAATCATCTGATGGTAAGCTCCCCAGTAAATCCCAGTGAGTATGAGCCACTATCTACACCCAGTAGATCTGCAACCTGCATCCGGATGCTAACCAGACCCTAGGGAGGATTTTCACACAAAGGCACCAATCCCACCAAACCGTTTCAGGCTATACTTACAATTTCCTGACAAAGGAAGAACCCCCATCTGCAAATATTCCCCTGAGGCAGAAGTTAAAGACTACGTAGTCCACATTCGTGAGTTCGAAGGGCACCAGCTGGAAGGACAACAGAAGAGGAGTCAGCAGCAAAGCAAAAGCAAGCTGTGTGGGAGAGTCATCGAGGGCTCGCAATGGGCTGAGATGGGCTGAGGATTTCCTGACAAGCCCTCAGGAAAGCCTCCAGCATCTGAAGCCACCAGGTCCTCCCCATCCCATCCATCCTTCCCTGAAATTGCTGTTTTCCCTTTGAGCAACAACTGATGAATCAAAAGATACAGGATGGACTTGGCACCCTGATGTCCAAGCAGCCCCAAGGCACAAAGGTCCCTCCAAAACTGGCAGCGGGTGACAGAGAGCATGAGTCTGTGCTCCCCACTTCTCTCCTGATCCTTGTGCAAGGGTAAGGGGAAGGTGTGCAGCCATGACTATGCCTCACGCACAGGAGACGACTTGCTGAAATAGCAGAGAGGAGGAAGGAGACAATCTCTGCTCAGCATCCCAGAAACCTGAGACCCTAGAAATGGGTCTGGGTCAATATGGGACTGCTTGGCTGTAAAAGATCTCCCATCTGCAACTGCCTTTATTTTCCTCCTTAGGTCCTTGTTCCCGGATACAAAAAGAGCAGGTGGCTTTCCATGCAACATGCAGTTGGTCTGTGGAACTGCTAGCCAAAGGATATGGTGCAGAAGAGGTGAAATTGGCTTGAGAATAGACTAAACAAACACTTGGACAACAGCTCCCCACAGCCACTGAAGAGAGGTCGTCCATCAGGCTGAGGAAACACGCTGAGCTGACAGTAATCATACACCACCAGGACGAAGGTCCCTGCGGGCACTGCCTCAGGATCTGGGTTGTACAGCACCCAGCACAATGTGGATCTCAGCCAAGGTGTGCATAAATGCACCCACTCTACGGACAAGTCATACAGCAGTGTGTCTACTCCCCAGCACATACTGTGGATTGCAGTGGGCTCCCTTTTGTGTTCACCAGCACCTAAAGAGCACCAAGATCCTCCTGGGAGGAGAAATCAAGTTGCAATATAAAGAATTTCTCTTTTCCAGAAGCAGCTATCTACTTTCATCAAAGCTGGGAGAAGCTGAGTAGATTCCACGCCCCCTTTCCTTGCCAAATTTACTTGATGTTCACCCACAGGTCCCAAAGACGTGGCAGGAAGGAAGAATAGATGCAACGTGACTATTGGGTTCAAGCAACAGCCTACCGTGTGGCCAGCATCCTCCAACAACTGCTTTGTCTCCCGAACGGCACGTCTCATGGCAGGGCTTGGCATGGTGAAGAAATCAGTTTCATAGTAGCCTATGCGGAGTGGCTGTGTGCTGGAATATACCTGCAGAGCAAGGGAGGGTGCTAGCTGGAAGGATGTCAGCGGCATCAGGAGCCAAGAGTACACCCATGGCGCAGGGCGAGTCTGGAAAGCAGCACTTCTCTTGCCCACGTGCCCACCCACGAGTCCCGGAGAGCTCCCACGAGCCGCTGATGTTTTCAGCCTGAGCAATGGCAGCTCTTCTCAGAGACCTTCACCCCCTTTGAGGTCCTTTACCTCTTCATTGAAGGGAAGGGGGGGCACTGTGCTGTCCAGGCTGAACATGTCCTCGCACAGGAGCGCCCGCATGCACAGCGCCAGGCTCTCCACGTCTTTTGCCATCGGCCCCACTGCTGCGACCGCTGGAAGTGACCAGAAGAGAGCATTCATGGCTGGGGGTCTTTCAAGGGCATATCCTGCAAAAGCAGGACCTCTTGGCATCATTTTGACTTGGTCTAGTGTTGGCAACAGTTCCTCTTTGACAACTGGGCTGGGGATGCCTACAGGTGTCTTCCCACCAGCAGGTCCATCGTTATGGACCCAGAGCTGTTTTCCATCAGTATGTGCCCCGATGTCTCCATTTTGTGATTTACAAAATTAACCAAAAAAGCTTTGTTGATCACGACACAAGGACAACATACGATACCCCTTTTGACTGCTAATCCCACCTCCCATGAAGCAGGGGCAGACAATGCAGCAGCCTGGGGGTTACAGGGTGTGTTGAGCTTTGTGTGTTACACAACTGCTCCTCTTGGCTCATACATATTCCAGTTTCTCAGGAATCACGGTACAGGGGTGGCTTTCTGAAAAAGTCCCTGAAAGGGAACCTGTTTCTCTCTCTGACTGTGTTGGAGAAGCTCCCCCACAACCAGCTGAGGGTCCTTCTCACCCCTGCCCTACTGCCCTCCCTAGGAGACAACCATCAATTCCTACCTGCCTTCTGCCCACGGACACCAGAAATTATTCCTTTTTTACTGCGAAGAAAAGAGAGACACACAAAATACAGCAGCTGAGTACTTTTCTTTGAAGTGAAAGGCATTAAGCAGCAGCAAGTGGTAATAAAAACACTGCCCTCCCTTTGCAGATGCAGAGGTTGGCAGAAGAAATGGCCAAGGGGAAGCCCAAGAGAGACCCAGCCTAGGCCAGAATGATTTATGTCCTGTCAGTCAGGAACAACCACCCCCTTAGCATGCAGATGGAGAGGTTTCCCCATCTCCGTTCTGGGGGAACTAATGCTTCCCTCCATACAGACCCCAGAAAATGTCTGGGCAGGAGAAACAAGCCCTTCCCACTTCCTCCCAAGTTTCCCCTTGCCCACAGGAGTGGGAGCATCCCAGCACAGCTGTCAGTAGGGTAGTAGGTGGGTCTCACCCAGAGACATCACTGCATTACTCTCAGTACCTGAGTCTGTTCCCAGTGGGTTTGAATGCACAGATCCCACAGAAGGCAGCGGGGAAACGCAGGCTCCCTCCTATATCCGTCCCAAAGCCCAAGATGGACCCACCTCCTCCTACAAGTGCCCCTTCTCCACCAGAGGAGCCTCCAGGGCTTCTGGTGTAGAGCAGAGGGTTGAACGTCTGACCAAAGATTAAGTTCTTGCAGTCATAGCTAGAGAGAGAGAGAGAGATTGCAAATGAGAGGAATGTAGGTATCTGCTGCTGTGGACCCTAGTCACTACCAAAAGACCTTCAGAAAGTAATTACGTAATTCATTAGTTGTTACATTGACATCACTTAGCCCGAGGGAGCTTTCCAAAGCTCCCATGAAGACCACCAGCCTTTTCATGGCAGTCCCAGGACCTGGATTCACTGCCAGCTAATTTCAGTGTCGTCAAGCCTTCCCCAGACAGACCCTCTGGCAGCACAAATACATCAAGCCTCCTGGAGAGGCTCTCTGTTCAGGTGGTCCCAAGTGCCACAGGACATCCAAAGCAGCCCACCTGGAGCAAGTCCAGGCCCCCCTACCCTGGGGGTGCATTGCTGAGCCCCTGCTTGAGAACAGGCCAAATACCACCTGCAGTAATATCTGAACATTGGACTCTCCCAGGAACTGGTGCAAAACCTGATAATCCCTGGGGCAATCTTTTTGTGTGGCTCTTTTTGAACATGGTCAGTCATTGCCACGTCACCTTAAGAAAGGCATTTCATACAGCTTGGGCAACAGTCATCCACGGAGGAGCTTTGCCAGGGCTCACCTGGCAGGACACAGGGATGCTAGCAGGGTGGCTGTCCAGCGGAGCACACCTGACCTCACTCCATATCAATGACACCAAGAGTGGTCTTGCCAGATACAGCAGGAGGTTTAGGGGCAGGATAATTTAAGGTCGTTAGCTTAACTAGCTAACTAGCTTCCACTTCCATGAATATGTGTTTGCACTGTATAGTTAACAGAACCATCTCTGAGGCGTTAATAAAAAAAAAAAAAGTGATTTAAAAGCACCCTCCTCTTTAGTTCCAAACGAAATAAAAGAGCAAGAGTTAATTTTCATCCTTAGTGTAAATATGTTTACCTTTTAAGTAAAGCTTCAAGACACTAAGGATGGAGACCAGGTGTTGTTATTTAAAAAGAAGTGGGAAATGAGAATTAGATGATAGAAACCCTCACTTGAGATGAGGGAGGGAGGACGGTCACCACACCGAGGGCATGGAGCGCCCACTTACCTGATGAGGGACTGGGGAACGTTGGTTTTGACAAATGGAATTGCCCCTTGTCTCCTGAGAACCTGCACCACCACGCTGTCCTCTGCCGCGGGTTTATTGAGGTTTTTTATAAACCCTAACGTGGAATCATGACCCTGGGAACACAGGACAATGAGATTGCCAAAAGGAGGAATGCAATTCCCCCTGTCCCCATATTTTTTTCTATATATATGAGCATGTGTGTGCACCTGCAACAACCCACCCATCATGCACACGTTGCATAGTGTATTGGTAATAAATCTGACCAGCTTTCTCTGTTGGCTCATATGGGAGATGGGCAACAAACCCCGTCACCTGCCAGGGCAGGCGATCCCACATCAGCTATGATGAAGTCAAGCCAGATGCTGAGGTCAAACCTCCCCCTGCCACCAAACTTCAAACCACAGGGATCTCAGGATACACGCGGTATCATGCTGGTGGTACCTGGCAGTTGATGGAGTCTTTGATGCTGACAGGTACCCCGTAGAGCAAACCCGGTTTCCCTGTCAGCTTCGCTTTCCGGAGCTGGGTCTCGCTTTCCTGCAGATACTCCGTGATGCAGTTGGTTTCTGTGGCGATTTGGAGAGCCTTGGGGAAAGCAGGCAAAGCCCGCAGGTGAGGTACAGCCTGCAGTGTTGCACGACAGCCTTCTGTTTTGCAAAGGACACCTGCCTCTTCCCCCTTTTTCCATCTCCCCATCTGGGCAGTCGGTATCAGGGCAGCTCTTTCTGTTTGTTTCCAAGACATTTTCATGCCAAACTCCAAAATATTGTCTGGACTCAGGGGGACCATAGCACCAGCTGGTGCGTGATGAAAAGAGGCACTCAGCCCAGCAGAATACCAAAGGCCGTTCTCTTGATTGAGCTTCTGGAGTGGCATAAAATGGTAATCCCAAAGTGGGAACCCAGGAGATGTCCAGGGCATTATGGCAAAAGTAGAGAATGAAAGTGGACACCGACTCTTTGAGGTTTACCAACCCATCTGGAAATGGAGAGGGGAAAATAGCAGCACTCTGCAACTTCCCTATAGCTATACCTGCCCCTAGGAAGGTATGGGCTCCCCTAGGAAGGTATGGGCACTCCAGATGCTGAGCTTGCTGCTCCCTTTTGCTTCAAACCAAGCTAGGAGACATGACAGCCAAACGCCAGCTCTCCCCTCACTCACAGAAAAACACAGAAGGACCCAGCACTAACGAGCAAGCAGTGACAGCTCAGCAGCATTTGAACCTTGTGCTGGGCTTCTCCCAAAAAGAGCCATCCCCACCGTGGGCAAGACACTGCCCCGCCACCCTTGCTCCTCACCTTGCCCACGTAGGCATAGAAGACGTGCTCTGGAGGGAGGGAGCCATCCCGGAGTTTCTTGGAGAGCTCAGGCAAAGGCAGAGAGAGGATGGAGATCATGTTCATGGAAGGATGCTACGGGAAAGGTTGAACAGACAATAACACAGCTCTACCTCAGCTGGTGGGCTCCTCCTCTCCCCTTGGTGCCCACTGTAACCCACCCAAAAAAATAGCTGCCATTTCATGGCCAAACGCAGTATCTGCCTCAAGATCGCAATCCTGCTCCTACCTGATACCAGTGAGCATAGTGTGAAACCTGCAGGGCCATTAGTAACCCAGGCTTTTCTTGTCTTCCTGGCCAGACCAGTCTCACCAAGCGCTTGCTGTCTAAGAGAAAGCCCTTTGTGCAGCCTTTTTCAGACAGGTCTTGGCCAGGCCTGAGGCAACTGCTCGGTGCAATGTTCTCTGCTGAATTACAGTGGGGATTGCCAGCATGGATATAGACATCACTCCAGCAAGAAACAAACCCAGACCTGGTGCCAGCTCTTCTCCTGGCATCACCAAGATACCCTACAGGGGAGTGCACAAACCGGGGAGCCCCTCAGCTGTCAGCAGACAGATCACTTTTTTGGGTCAACAGAGATTTCCTCACCACCTACTAAACACCATGAAAAAAAAGCATCAAACCTCATCCCCCAAGCTGGACTCTGAACCCAAGAGAGTTCACTCCAACCACAGCTCGGGCAGTCCGATGGGATCACACAGTCAAGCCGGATTTCTGGGCACCGTGCCTCGGCACCGGTGGCATCGCATCCTGCCCCTGCGGGCACCGTCCTCGGGCTGCGTGGCTGCACTTTGGCCTCTGCTGATAACACATCGCCTCTCACATTGCCTACCGCCTCTTCAGCACCCAG
>NW_009602683.1:0-263 GCF_000690535.1 Cariama cristata | reverse complement strand
CTCCGACAGGGGGCAGGGGTTTTCCTCTCCTGGCTGCCGTTTGCGGTTTGCTGGCGCCCGCGCCGCTGCCCGTTATCCCTCGCTGCCCCGGGAAGCGTTCCCTCCCCATCCCTGCTACGGAGGGGATCGCCGCATTGCTGGGGATGGGGTGGGGTGTGTAAACGCACACACAGATTTAGAAAGGAAAAAAAAAACAACAAACCACAACCCATAAACCTAAATCCCCGTAGCTCCGTATTAGGAGCCGGAATGCCGTTTGGCAG
>NW_009602682.1:0-1603 GCF_000690535.1 Cariama cristata | reverse complement strand
GAGATCCCACAGCCCTGCGTCCTGGAGCTGCAGCACATGGCAGGGAGCGTGGGCATGGCCTGGGGGGCACCAGCCTGGGGTGGCGGCAGGCCTCTTGCTATGGGGCAAATTGAGAGGGCCAGGAAGGTGCCGGAGGTAGGCAGTGTGTCATGCTGTGCTGTGCCATGACGCTGCCAAGGGCAGGGATGCTGTGGAGCACCTGGGATGGGTAGCAGCAGAACCGAGCTGTGGTGGGACTCCGATGGGCCAATGGGACTCCCACCCAGGGCATGGGGCTGCCTTCCCCTGGGTTTTCCCATGCCAACGGGCAGAGCTGCTCCTTGTGGGTGAGGGGATGGCTGCCCACCCTGAACCCAGACCCATAGCCCCATCCAGTGCTACTGCAACTGCTGGCCCCTCTGATCCGACCCACCTGACAGCCCAAGGATGATGGTCCCAGGGCCCTCCCTTGCAGCCGCCAGGTGCCCCTGTTTAGTGACTGGCTGTGAGAGGACCCGAGATAAAAAAACCCACATCAGGCCATGTGGCCAGGTTTCCATGGAAATACCAGCACTCTGCAGCAAAGCTCCAACAGAAGCCGCCTTGCCACGGTGTGAGCAGCAGGGCCAGCCCTGCCTGACGACCAGTGGCACATCCCGCTGATGCGGGCATCACTGCCAGCTGCCCACACTGGGGTGCTTAGTGCCCTCTTGAAGGAGAGATACCTTTCTGCCCTAGAATAGGGGCTTGCCCTTCTGTTCCCTCTCCTCCCTTGCACGGCCCAGCTGCCTGCTGTCCCCATGTGCCAGCACAGGCACCCCAGCTAGGACCCCGAGGGCAAGCTGGTGACAGACAACAAACACATTGCTGTTATGCTACTGCCTTTGCAAAACTCCAGAGACTGCCGTCTGTCCAAGGGTGTCCTTGACCATCAGGAGCATTTCTTTGGAGACCTGGCAAAGTCTCCGGGGGACTCTATATCCTGAAGGGTCTGTGCAGTTACCATCTGTGTGACGATTGTGGGATATCCCTAGCTTCACAGGACACGTTTAGGGCTGCTGGCAAAGAGAAGAGTAAAGGAACTGAACTGCAAAGGGGTCCCTGGCATGGGAAGGGGATGTGTGATCTGTGCCCGGCCCCAGCCTGATCCAGGAGCCACAGCCAGCAGGAGGGCAGGAATACTGCTGTGCCTAGCAGCATCACCAGGACAGTGTTCTGGTCCCCGCAACCCTGATGTACCCAGGACACAGGACAGCAGACACGCAGGCAGGCAGGACAAGCTGTTATGCCATGCGCTGCAACCCCCTCTGCCCCTTGCTGCAGCGGCACAAAGGATTTCTGTGCTCACCCGCTGCCAATGCCTTTCCCGCCACAGTTGACTCAAACCAGAGGCTTTTGTCTCTCCAAGGGCAGCAGCCTGAATCCAGGGACGCCTGTGCAGCCATCAGCCCGAGCCTGGAAGCCTGGCGGTCCCTGCACTGCAGCGGCCATCCAGGCTGGTGTCAAAGCTGAGCGGTGCATGGGGCTACCCCTGCCTGGGACAGGATGGCCGGGGAAAGGGGGCTCTGACAGTCTGCTCTGCAGCACCCTTTTCCTCCTGGCAGTGGAGATGTTTCTGTGATGG
>NW_009602681.1:5572-7575 GCF_000690535.1 Cariama cristata | reverse complement strand
ATCTCAACCCATGAGTTCTACTTTTTTTTGATTCTCCTCCCTGTCCCACTAGGAGGGGGGAGGAGTGAGTGAGTGGCTGTGTGGTGCTTAATTGCTGGCTGGGGTTAAACCATGACAGTAACAGATCATAATCGTCTCACCTTCAAAGTTGAGTATGTATATGGATAATGGTAAGCAAAGTAGCAGACATCATCTTTATGTTGGAAAGTCACTGTGAATGTAATTGTGTAGTAAGATTTTCCTTTCTGACCTCCAGCAGCAATTGAACTTCTTGAAAAGTGATTCCTAAGAGTAAAATGAAGGTAATAAACATATTAGAATAATTTTTTTTCATATTCCTGATTATTCCTGAACACACGTTCAAAGAGCCAGGATGACGTTTAGTGACTGTAATTCCCTTCTGTGTACATCCAGGTTAAATACACTGGCTCCCACCATCTCTAAAAATAGCTTATTAAAGCAGTGATACACATTCATTCATATCAAGAAAAGGCCTTGGAGATGTAGCTATTTCACAACCAAAAACGAGTAAAAAAAAAAAAAAAAAAAAAGGAAGCAAACAACTGCTGACCACGAATGGATATGCTGTCCCATCTCATACTGTGTTCCAGGATTGCTCTACAATGATTGCACCATAGAATACAGGAACCTAAGCACAAACACCATGTGATCAGTATTATTGGAAGTCGCTATTAAGATTTGAGGTAAGCACGCACATATATATTCCCTTAAAAGCTTCTCTGGAATAGTATGCAATTTCTGACAAAAACATAAAAGATGAACAGCTTAAATGTTAGCAGTGTACTAACAAAATAAGACCCTATCTATTTCGATCACTTCTGTTACTCCCCAGAGTAACTCAGGGAGAAAACTCTATACACAACAGAACTACTAAAATAGAATTATCAAACTCGGAAGGAAACAGTTCTCCTCAGAAATTGTACGTCAGACTAATCTTCAGTGTAAGATTTGCTGTATGTTTGATTGGTGTACTTACTTATAGTAACAAATATCTGTCCCAACACGAGTCCAACATGGTCGAGAATTTAATGCTTCTTGAACAGAATACATGAGGGGCTGCATACCTTAAAGAAAAAAATGCTTCTCACTTTAGTGCTTAACATTAAACATCAAGATCTTAGCAGTAATGGACCACATCAACACTTATATGTGAGTCTTTGAACTACCTATACTCATTTACTATCATAGAGTGTATTTTCATGAATGTCTGGGTATTGTACACCCTTTCAACCAGGTGACAAAAGAGTTTTCCCTTCTCCCCTCATCACATCCTGATTTTCAGAAAATAACAAATTAAAGAAAAAAAAAGAATAAGACCTATGAAGACCAAAATGAAATTTTTATATGAAAGCTGTGGTTAGCATGAATGGTAAGCTACAAGAAGTCGGGTCCCACTCCATCCAATTCACCATTACAAAAAAGCTTCAAAGAGAATGCAAAAAATTGATACTATCATCCATTCATCTGGATAGCTGGAAAATAACTGATGTTTCAGGACATTTATTTTTTTAAAAAAATACTAACTCTTTAAAGTTTATATTTTTTTGAGAGTATACTTAAGTTGAATCCTTAATATGAAGTTAGACTAGAAAATAATACACATTAATTGAATATTATTTACTAGTTAGATAATTAGCCAAATATATTGACTGATTCAGTGTACTTCAAAAAACAAAAGTAACTATCAGGTAAGTAACGGAACACATGAATGGAGATCTAAGGTAACTGATGAAGATTAGTAAAGAATTTAAAAGCACCTTATTACTGGTCAAACTACCTGGTATTCTTGGATTTTATCAATGTGAATCGTACAATTATGACAAAGAAGAGTATGATGTTACTCTGTCCTAAGAGTTTGAGGTTGAGGGGGGAGAGGGGAGCTTCTCCTCCTCCTTCTTAAAGAAGGAATTTCAGAAAATCCAGCAGGGAAAAAAAAAAAACTCACAAAACAAATGATTTTAAACTGAATGACACATCCCTCC
>NW_009602681.1:0-5545 GCF_000690535.1 Cariama cristata | reverse complement strand
CAAGATGAGGAAAGCATTTTCAGTAAGACAATACTTTTGGATGAGGTACAAGCAGCAAACACTATTCACTGGAGACTGCAAGGGTCACCTATGAAACCCAGCACTTCAAAGGAGACTTACTTTTCATTCTCAAATAATATGCCTCTCTTCCCATCAGTAAGAGAAAAACTGTTTGAGAATGTCTCCGCTTACTTTAATATCTGAAAATACAACTCTACTTAGACAGGGATTAATGATGACAGCTGTCATTCTGTCTGCATCTGTGTGGATCAACTGGCTTTGGTGTTGTATTCCCCACAATGGTCTTAGGACAAATTTTAGCTCCAGCCACCAGTAAATTTTTTCCACTTTGGCCACACTTGCAACAAAACTTCATTTTAAAAACTGACAGCCAGTGTTTTAAGATACTTTTTTCCTTTTTAACCAAAATTTGTCCAAACATTTTCTAGTAATACTATTAAAAAATAATCTGATCTGACAACATGAATATACTACTGATCCCAAGGCAGAGGGAAGGCAACAGCTGAGTTGTCCAATACAGATACTCTTCTATGAATTTCTTCTCAAAGTATGGGAAATGTATCTTACCGTAGTTAAACTGACTGTTTGACTTTTCACAGTTGATGATGTTAAACCGGTAACCAATGCTAGTTTTCATTCCACTGACTTCAAAGTAAAACCACTGATGATAATGATTGCTGTTTATATCCGAGTTCAGAATTAGATCATACTCGTTTCTAAAGATTAACAAAACCAAATCAATCTTTTTTTTTTTTAAGAAGAAGAAATAAAAGGCCTCATGTGTGAAAAGAAGAGTTGAAATATCTTACTTTCTGATCTGAATAACTTTGCGCAGGTTTCCAGATTCAAATTTAGAATTAAACTTCAAAACATCTGCTTCCTCTGGTACTGCACAACTGTGAGTATAAAAAGAAAAAGGGACCAAAATGAATAAAAGAAACTCAAACAAACCCATTACGTTTATTTTACCTCACTTGGTAATTCAGAAATTATTTTGAACCTTCCTCTAAATACAGCCTGGAGAGCAGAAACATGTCACATCAGATGAAACTTTCATTGAAGTCTGTCAGAATACTACTACTTTAAATATCACAAATCATAGCACAGGGAAAGTAGAACAGGCTTAGAGTATTCACTGGATATTGTTTTCAGAAGGGTAAAAACTTACCTCAAATTATCAAGGTCATACACAACTCTGTCTATAATGTCATTTTGATGAATCAGTCTTTCAATATCTTGAGAGATTTTTGTCCTAAAATAAAAAGCAGACTTCTCATTTAAATTGTTGCACACTGTTTCCAATTACAAAAGAGGAATTACCTCATACAACAATGAAAACTAACAAAGTTGACATGAAGACAGTGGGACACGTTTTCAGAAAGACCTCAGCCTCACCCCCACATGTGCACAAACTTTAAGTGTACTTAAGTTTAAGAACCTGCATTCACAGCTGACTGAGTCCAATATTTGTATGTGAGGGAACTGAGTTCATGCACACAGCCCACTAGGTTTTATCTTACAGAAAAAAATGCATCATTTCATACTTTATAGTAGAAGCAGGAATTACTCAAACATTACTTATGTTAATGCTTTAATCCAAGACAGCACTTGATAACATTAGTAACTTACATGAGTCCTACCATAACTAAAATTAAAGAGTTTTAGAGAATAGGTCGTGCAGTGAGTGTGTTAGTGCACTAGCTTTTCACCTCTGGAGATCTAGGTTCATTTATCGACTAGGTAACAAATAAGAATGAATTTGGCGATGTCAGCCAAATGTCAGGTGTATGTTTATCCAGATCATAAAACCATTGCACAACTGGCAGTAGCTAGGTCCTGGTTTGGAAAAGTAAGAATGTGTTGCAGGTCAAGAATGAAATATAGTAGCAGAGCTGTGTGGAAAAGCTTGCACAGCGCCTGCAATAAGAAGAAAAGGAGGCAGATTAACAATGAAGAATACAGGAACAAAGCAGTAAAGTACGTTCAGTCTGGAAAGTCTCCATTTAATTAAAATAAATATTGTTATCAAATGAGAAAAAGAAGGTAAGTGCACAACTCTAGCAGCTCTTATTAAATTAAAACTAACTGGAAAAGAAAACAAGTCATGAGTCCAATGTACTGACAAAATTGTAAAGTGGCTGGCTCACCACCCTCTATCTGATCAGGTTCGGCTCAGGGCAGAACTATAGATTTTTGATCTCGCACTTCATCTTACAGAGTTCCTTATATCTCAGTATGCCTCAGCTCTAAAGGGTCATAATACTTGCTATCATCACAGGAGTTTTGCCAAGACAAAATCCATTAATGAATATCAGGCATTCAAATACCACAGTAATAACCAATGTAGATAAAAGGAAAGGAGAAATGGTATTCAAGATGCACATCAAAAGGAAAAGTAGCAGCAGACATTTTCAGGTTCCAAAAAATAAAGATAAAAGAGAAGCTATTTTAAGATAATTAAAAGAAAAAATATAAAAACACCACTGTTGATGTGCAGCTCTGTATTTATAGTTTAGTACTTTGTGGATCCTGATTTACCTGACAATCACTTCTAAGTGTCAGATGATTAGAAAATACTAAAGTGATTAGAAAATACTAAAGTGTACAGCAAGAAACAACCTAAAATTTTAAAGAATGGAAAAAAGTAGGAATTTAAACCCAAATGTACAGGGTATTGAATTAGATAATAATTTTCCTCCACAAAAGGTAGAATAATACAAAACACTTCAGTTATTCTCAATTACATTTTTCAAAACAATAATAATTTGGTTAGACATTTGGTGAAAATTACATGTTACGAAATGTAAATGAAAAAGCAAAAGCACTCCAAAGCACAAATTCAAAAACATTGCATCTCTTACCATATTGCAAGACTCAAAAAATCCCCCCCAAATCCCATACCACATTTGTCTAATAAAAGTAAAAAGAAAACCCTAACTCCCTGCCTCAGCCTCCCACAATGTTTTCTTAAACTATAAGGATGGATTAAGGCAACATTTGTTTTCTAAAGAAGACTTAGCTGATGAGCAGTAACCAACTGCTTATCATAAGGAGAACATAAATCCCACTGAATGCCAAAAGAGTTTGGACACAGCTTTGCAAAAGACTTAAAAGCTTCTCCATGTCCCCTACCAAAGTAATTTTTCGACACCTTCCTATAAATTCCTAAAAAATATTAAGCCCTTTTTAAACAGATGCCCTTCTCAGAAATTTGTTACATTGCCACAACAGGACTGAGTCATTTGTAGAAAACTGAATTCTTACAACAGTGTACCTTAAAAAGGTGATACAGGATTTCTGATTCAAGTTTAGCAGTATTACCTGATAATTAATTCGTGTTTCACACAAGATCTAAAAAAGTTACTTTCAACATAGAAAATACAACAAAAATAAAACATTTTAAAGTTAAAATAAAATATTAGTCTACAATTACCTTCATGGTTTAGAAATCAGCTCTATGTATAACCACACAAGTAGGTTTGTTGGTTAAAAGTCAGAGTTAATACAGTACTTTGTATCAAAGAAGAATGAGCATCAAAATGACAAATTTTATCTGACTTTACTCAATTTTACCTAGGAAAATTCAGAATTATTAAGTACTACAAAAAATATGTGACGATTTGCAAGATTTTCTTAAAATGCAGTTCTTAGGTGATTACTGACTCAAGACTATCTCCCTTCTAAATCAGCTGAATCTATCTAAAAAATAAGCTTATAGGGAAGATTATTCTCCTTCAACACTGAACAGTGCTTTCTAGTAAGAGTGCATTTATTACATCAGTGTTTCAGCACTTGGTCATTTCACTAGAAAGATCATTTTCTTACGACATGTGAAAGAGCTAAAGGATTTTAATTATACAACCTACAGATGCTTAATCTCTTAATCATTTTAACAACTAAATGTAAATATGAAGAATCTCACAAAACTGGTTAAAGATGTAAGTATAAAGCTGAAAGCATTCAATCTAATAATTAAGCAAACGACAAGGTCTCATACCTACTATTACATGTTCTGCTAACATGCTTGTTTGCCTTTACTATGCATATGAGCCGGCTCTTCATACCACCTCTGCAAATTATTCTTAAGAGCCTTATCACCCTTAATCATCTTCTAATAGCTCTCAGTGAAGAAATAAATGGGTGTGTTGAGGTGTCGGTTTTTTGTAGGTTTATTTTTCATTCTGTGTTTCTTGTGTGTGATTCTTTTCCTGGTTTGACTAAAGCAGGATCATTTCTCCCTTCAGTAGAATCGTTTTTCCCTTCAGTTAAGTTTTCTCAGTAACAGCCCTGTCTGAAGCTGACAACAGGTTTCAGGCAGTGCCTGCTTTCAGAGTTGATGGCGGTTCATGTCTGTAGTTGTTGCTGGGGCAGGAGCGGTACCATTATGCAGAAAGGCCCACGGGTGTGTGCGTGTTCCCCGCGGGATCTCTTGGGCTCCGCTGGGCTCCTCGTGGGGGGAAGGCGGAGGAGGGGTCGCACCCCCAGGAAGCTGCAGAGGGCACAGGTGACCCAGGCCTGACCAATGCAGTATTCCATCCCACCCACGGGAATACTCGGTATAAAGCTCAGGGATCACGGGGGGTCAGCCCTCTCTCCTCCATGGCCGGCATCCTGGTGGGACTCTGCTCACTGCCCTGCCTCCAACCCCAATCCGTGCACCCCTCAATCCGGTTCCTGTCCCCTGTGGAGCCCAGTCTGGGACATCCAGGTGCCCACGCTGCCCCTGAACATGGCGAGCTGCCGCGGTGCAGCACGCAGTCCTGCGGTCATCATTAGGAAGATCAATACTGGTTTTGTATATTTCCATTTCTGTTATTAGTGGTACTAGTTTAAATATTCTTTACACTCTTTTTCATTGTTATTATTAAAGTTTGGTTTAGCTTTCCAACCCATAAGTCTCTCTCCCTTGTCTCCTCTCCATCCCCGTCTGGGAAAGGACGGGGTTAACAGAGAGCATCTGCCATCCGCTTTAAGCGTTGGCCCAGCCTTAAACGGTGACAGACTTTTGTCACCCAACGTGGAGCTTGAGCAGCTTCAGGAGCAGCTTCACCGTGAAAAGCACCCGATTCTTGGTCTGAGATCCGAGTTTGAATCCCCCCCCGCCGGCGGGAGCAGACCCGCACAGCTCAGCCGGGAGGGGTCGGGTTTCTGTCTTTCGAAGTCTCTAGGGCCTGGAAATTGAAACAACTTTAATAATGCAGATTGCCTGGGTGTAGGGCAGAATTGTACATTATGGCTTTTCAGAGCTTTGTTCAGACCTAAGCATGATGCTGCCTTCCCTGCCGTGCGTGTTGTTGGCTTTTGTTGTGTACAAACAGTTTATCCCTGCTGGGCGTTGGGCGATAGGCATGGTTGTGCTAGGGGGTTTGGCACTGATTGACCCTGTGATTAAGATGGATCGTTATTGCTCTGATTCTTCATGTCTATAGAGTGGTGACAGGCAGCTCAGATCGTGAACCGATGGTAGCAGCTTTATCTGTGTATTTCGGACTAGTAGATTTTATTAGTAATTATATTCACAATT
>NW_009602680.1:659-865 GCF_000690535.1 Cariama cristata | reverse complement strand
CTGCCATGTGCCGGGTCCCCAGCGTGGGCTCGGATGGGGCTGAGCTGCCCCAGACGTGGCACAAAGCCAAGCCCAGCGCCGAGTGCCAACGTTTCAGGACATTATTCTCCTTTCCTCTACGACAAGAGAATGAGCAAGAAGCCTGGAGACAGACGGAGAGGTGACCCCCCCCCCGCCGCCCCCCCGCCTCTTTGCGCGGACGCCCG
>NW_009602680.1:0-206 GCF_000690535.1 Cariama cristata | reverse complement strand
CAGCGCGGACGCCCATGGGTTGACCGGGGACGGGGGGGCTGCCAGCTGCCGCCCACCCACGGGAGAGCTTGGTTCGTGCTCCCCACGGGGCTCCAGCGTGAGCCAGACACCCCATGGGCACTCAGGGGTAGCTCTGGGTCTGGCAGCCCCCCTCGGCCCGGGCAGTGCCCCCCTCACGGCTCACCCCTCGCCGGCTGCGTCGAAGC
>NW_009602679.1:2645-3176 GCF_000690535.1 Cariama cristata | reverse complement strand
AGGAGGTTCACCTGCTCCGGCAAATGAAGGAAATGTTGACGAAAGACCTGGAGGAGACGCACGGCAGCAAGTCCCCGGAGGTGCTCTCGGCCACCGAGCTGAAGGTGCAGCTGGCGCAGAAGGAGCAGGAGCTGGCGCGGGCCAAGGAGGCTCTGCAGGGTAAGGGCTGCGCATCCCTCTTCTCCGACACCTCTCCCCGGGACCCTGACGTTTCAAGGGGTTAAGTAACGTGGAAAGGAAAAAAAGTCCTTTTTGCGGTGGGCGGGCGCGGGGGGGGGCGGGGGGGGGGGGGGGGGGTGGATCGCAGGGCAGTGCACCCCGGGACCCCCGCCCCCGGCAAGGGGGGACGGACCAGGGCGCAGCGCCGGGTTGGGAAACGGGGTGTGGGGGCTGTTAGCGGCGTTGCAAAGTCGTTCCTCCAGAGCCAGCTTGTAGAGCAGAGCCAAGAGAGCAGCTGAAATGCAGCTGGGGTGGTTTGCGGGATGGATGGGGGTGGGTTGGATTTGCGCCCCTTGGCCTCGTAGCGGCGAG
>NW_009602679.1:2286-2498 GCF_000690535.1 Cariama cristata | reverse complement strand
TCTCTCCTTGGCCGGCGGCTGCACGGCGAGCTGGCTGCGAGCCCTGGGACCGGGACGTGCCAAGCAAAACGCGACATTGCTGCTTTTCCTCCCCAAAAACGAGCTGACGGTAAGTCCAGGCAGGACGGTTTGTTAGCCGGAGCCAGGGAATGAGCCTGAGCAGGGGAAAGCCCTCGTGCGTCAAACCCTGGCAGCGCCGCGGCTCGGAATCT
>NW_009602679.1:0-2201 GCF_000690535.1 Cariama cristata | reverse complement strand
CGGAGGCCGAGCGGCACGTGAGGAGCTGGGGGGTGGGAGAACCCCAGCCCACCGCGTCGGGCCCCGGCCGGGATGCCGAGCTGCACGGAGGGGCGGGGAATTGGGCTGAGTCTGTATTTGGGGAGGGGATTTCAGAAAACGTTTGCGTTATCGCTCCTTGTTTTGCAGAAGCATCCCTATAAGGTAGTAACAGCCAAAAGGTCTTCAAAATCTTGCCCCCTCCCTGCCAGCGGTGCAGCCTCCGGCAGCTCTGGGTTTCTAAAGCCGTAACTGGAGCAGAAAAACCTTAATTAGGGAATATTTGTTCCGTGCAAAAAGGGAGGGGGAAGTGCTGATAAATGCAAAATACAGAAAAGCAGAACTGAATTAAGATTATTTTTATAAAAAAACAACAACTCATCTAAGAAGCTGCAGTGAGGTCATACGTGCGTCTGTAGAGGACGGTACGGAGAAAAAGTGAGTTTGGCTTGAGAATCGCGGGTGTTGAAGGAAGATAACGTGAGGGTTTTAGTGGGCTTGTATTGGCCGCTCTGTGAGCCGCTGGGATTGGTTTTCCAGGACTTCTCTGCAGGCGCGATGGCTAGGAGGAGGGAATCTCAGCTCGCGCTTGGAAAGGCCCGTAACAAGAAGCCTTTTGAAATCAATGCGCCTTCCCTCCTCTGCGATATCGGAAAGCGTTTGCGTAATTTGGAAAATCTCGCCGGGCTGGATCCGGCCCCGCGAGCTGGGCTGGAGGCGCTGGGCAGCGGAGCAGGCTTAGCACGGCGGCCGATGCGGAGATGGATAATGTGGAAACGGGATCAGCAGCTGGAGCTGGGGGGCAGGGGGGGAAATCCTTTTTCCTTTGCATGAAACTTTGTCCGTAGAGAAAGAAGGGGAGGAATAACGGCAATACCTGCGCCTGGTGAATGGTTCTGGCAGGAGAAACGTATCTGCTGATGGAGGCGTTTGGGGAAGTAGTGGCTCTGTATTATGGCGCTGCGGGATAAGGCAGCACAAGGAGCTCAGGGAAAGCTGGCCGTGCCGTCCGGTAGCTCAGGGGTTTGTGTCGCTCGTGTCCCGCGGCCAGAGAGCATCTCCCGAGAGCATCTCCCTCCTTGCAGCCTGCATCGCTGCAGAGCCCCGCGGTCCTCGCTGAACGATGCCCGGCAGCATCGACCGTAGCATCCCTGCGCCTGCAGCGATGCGCGACCCGCCTTGGGTCGCGTGTAACGTCGTGAGCAGAGAAATTGTACAGAAATCCGTCGTTGTTGCTGGCTCTGAGCCTGGAAGCGCGACGCAGCCGGTTTAGGTAGAGGGTGGCTCGCCGGGCCTTAACGCAGAGGAAAGCGGAGAAGGTTTGCCGGTGGGGTTTGCTTTTGGGGGCTCCAGCGGTTTTTACAGCTGTAGTTCTGCGTGGCCGCACGGGGTTTGGTGTGTGATGGCCCAGATGGAGGAGGGTGGCTTCGTCGTCCCCCTCGGCAACGCATTTCTAGCCCTTTCCGACAGCGTTGAGGACACGGGTAAAGCCGGCGCTGAGCCGGTGCAGCATCTTCCCTGTGCCATGCTAACGGGCCCTTGCTGCGGAGAGAGGGAGCAGGGATCCGGAGCGGCCTGGGATGCTCAGCGGTAGGAACTCGAGCAGTTTCTGTATCCCTGCAGCATGTGCTTTATGCCTCTTTATAGCACTTTTTTCTGGGCGACTGCCATCTCCCGCACCTTGTTTTAGGTTGGTGAAGGTCCAAGGGAAATGCCGTAGCGCTACATCCTATCGTCCTCTCCTCCTCTGCTGGGGCTGGGCCTCTGGATCGTGCTTACAGCATTAGTGGAGTGATTTTTGTTCCCCAGCCCTGGCTGGAAAGGTGTGGCTGTGGTCTGGATTTCTGCTGCGGAAATCTCCGAGGGGAGACGTTGCAGACAGCTTTATTACTGCTGGGTCCCGCTGCGGGACGGGACCGTGGCCGAGCGCCTGGAGGACTTGAGGAGCCTCTTGGCCAGGTGATGTCTATGAGGCCTGGAGGAGCCTCTTGGCCAGGTGATGTCTATGAGCGTGCGGGCGCTGGCAGAAACCCCATTTCTGGGAAGGTTTATCCAAGATGCTGGAGCTCGCCTGCGGGATTATCACGCGGAGAGCAAACCTGGTTTCTGTTTCCTTGTCGAGTGCCGAGGTGGAGACCTCGGACTGGCTTTCCCCACGGCTCGGGAAGACGTGAACCGACTTC
>NW_009602678.1:361-575 GCF_000690535.1 Cariama cristata | reverse complement strand
CTGCGGTGCCCCCGGCGGAGCAACGGGCTCGTCCCCGCTGCCAGACCCGCCGAGTCCCCTGCGTTCCCGCGGGCCCCTTCGCCAGCCAGGAGAGATGCGTCTCAACAGAGAACTCTCCGACTGTGGTTTTATCAAACAGGGCAGCAAAGTTCTTGCGAAAACAAGACTCAATAAAAATAGCTGGTAAGCAAAAAACGGCAGCGCCTGTTTGTTT
>NW_009602678.1:0-214 GCF_000690535.1 Cariama cristata | reverse complement strand
TTCCCCCTCCCGTACCAGCAAATCGCTCCCCAGCTGGGCTGACGGCTTCGGCCGCTGGGGCGGCGCGGGGGTGAACTACCTCCAGTGCGACCTGGTTTTCACAACACGTTGTTGCGGTGGCTCTGCTCTTACGGTCACGCGTTTGTTTAGCAGCTTTGAAACTTTCTCACGGTTTTGCACATCTCGTGGCTGAAATTCCCCACGTGTTTGGTTT
>NW_009602677.1:0-423 GCF_000690535.1 Cariama cristata | reverse complement strand
GCAACCAGTCCCTCTGGGGACAGGCACCTGGCAGCTTCTTGATGTAGCTTGGACCGTGCTGTAGACAGAGGTTATAGGTCAGAGAGCTGGGAAGGCAGAGGATGTCTGGTGGCCAATGGCTGAAGGTGAGTCAGCAGTGTGCCCTTGTGGCAAAGCAGACCCAGTGCACTCTGAGATGTCTTAGCAAAAGTGATGCCAGCAGACCCAGGGAAGTGATCCTTCTCCTCTCTTGGGCCCTCATGAGACCAGGCCTGGGGTCCTGTGTTCAGTCTGGGGCTCCTGGGTATGTAGGAAACGTATTGACGCATGGGAGTGAGTCCAGCAGAAGACCCCAAGACACTCAGGGTGGTTGAGGACATGTCACACTAAGAGAACCTGAGGGAACGGGGCCTTTGGAAATGAAGGCTCAAGGGAGACCTTCTG
>NW_009602676.1:5781-6111 GCF_000690535.1 Cariama cristata | reverse complement strand
TGGCAGGAGTGTCCGGAGGAGCCTGCCTCCTGCTATAAACCCTCCTGCCCACCCAAACCACCGCTAATTTCTTTTGAAAAAGCCAAGGCAGGTCCCGGGGACGACAGGAGACGCAGTAAGTGTGACACCTCGCCTCGGGGTTCATTGATCTGCCATCGACCACCGGGCTGAACCGGACTTTGAAACCCCAGACGGGCTTTGGCATCTGGCTCCGCATTTTGCGGGGGCAGCGCTTCCTAAGGGTGTCCTCAAAAATAAAATGGGTAGGGAGTTTAAATGAGGGGAGGGCCGAGCTTTGTAGCCTTTTCTCTGCTGTCACCCCAGCTACGG
>NW_009602676.1:389-5750 GCF_000690535.1 Cariama cristata | reverse complement strand
GCGGGCTGCGGCCGGCACCCAGAGCATCCTGGGAAAATCCCAACCACGGGATGGGGCAAAAAAAAAAGGTAGGTTATTTTCAATAGATTCATCAATACAGTTTGGCTTTGCAATTAAAAAAAAAATAAATTAAAAATCTCTATTTCTTTACAACAAACCCACCCGCCGGGTGCATCCCTGCAGGTTTCGGGTTAACGGGTCAAAAACAAAGCGGTTACAAAGGTGCCCCGTGATGGCAGGGACTTGCCCATGCAATAAACCGGTGTTACCGGGACCGAAAGCCAAATTCCCGATTCCTCGATCAGTGCCCGATCGTACGCTCCCCGGGACGTGCCCGCTGGGATCCCGTACAGCCCACGGCCCGGCTCCGCACGCAAACACCGACTCCGATTTTCAGACAAAACCGAGCGATTCAATACGGAGTATACATCTGCAAAAGCAACACAATTGTCTCTCGGAGTTAAGCGTTGATGGATAGAAGTTTTAATTACCAAACCTTTTCATCCTCCCCCACACACAAAAAGTGTATTTTCTGGCATGTTTATTTAATAATAAAATATGATCAAATTATATGTTAGTGGAATAAGTGCATGGTGTGTGGAAAGTACAAGATGAGCTGAAGTCTGTTTTGTCACCAGAGCTGAAAATATCAGCTCCTTTGATCTCTTTGGCTCCGAAGCAGCTCTGGAAGGAGAGAGCCGCGCATCGCACGGTGCATCCAGCCCCAGGGGGGGGTTCGGGGAGGGTGGACCCCGACTCCTGGCTCCGCACGTGCCGGCGTGCTCCCCGCTCACGCAGGGCACGAAGAGATTGACAGCCTCCACTCCTGCACATGTCCCCATCTCTTGATTTACCCAAAGAGAAGAGCAAGCGCAAGGCGGCTGCCTTAATTGCCATGGACAGGGCCAAAGGGTGGCCCCGTCACCCATCAGTATCATTTAGGGCTTGGGAAAGCGCCCAACTCCCACGAGGAACGCCCGTTCGACCTCCGTGTTCATATCAGTCTTCATTTCATTTGGTCCTTAACACCGTTGTCTGGTTCGTGTATCCGTGCCGTACGGTAACGCTCCCCGATGCGTCCCATCCCCTGCCACCGGGATGCGGATGCTGCCATGGTCCAGGAGCCACCCTCTGCTCCAAAATAAGGGGGACAGCAGGATGCACGGCCCCTTTGAGACCAGGGAGATATAGGTTACTCGCTCCTCAACGTATAGACACGCGGAGGTTGAGGTTCCCCCCTCGCCTCGCAGCCTACAAGTAATTCTCCAGCAGGAAATTTCTCTCCCCTCCCCTTAAAAATTCACAGCCAACCTGCTAACGAGTCTTTGTGAAACTTGTGCCTTCTTACCTCTAATTTTACAGCCTGGCTGGGATTTGAGCTCTGTGGACAGCCTCACATTTGGTTTCGAATTATAGGCTGAGCGGCTGTTCTCTCCTATTATTGTGCTGTCAATCTCGTATTAGCACATTATAATATGGTACGCTGAATGCATCTGTTCTGTATATCACAAGTCCTAATTGTCATTTGTTGAATCACTTTGTCTTATATGATTGTTAAGCAATTATTTCATCCAAAGCAGCTTAAACTTTGATTACTGTATAGCGTGTACAGGGATCAAAGTAAAATCATCGGCTGCTTCAAACATTTTGCTGTTGAAATAGGCACAAGCATCTGTCCCGCACGCGCGCGGATGCCAACACATCAGCAACGAGGAGAGCAGACCCGAGGATCTCTAGGTCCTCGCCATCTCCGAAGCCCATCCCTCTGCCCGAAGGGGAACGTTATTTGTCCAGGATGGTTAAATGTCCAGCAAACGTGTAGGTAATGAAACAGATGTGAAGTGACATTTCTGCCAAGATTGCTCACGGAAAGAGGCTCTCACGACACGCGGCACCAGCTGTCCCCGCGGTCCCCTCCGGTGGGGCAAGGGCCAGTTGTGGAATAACACCCCACGCTTTTCCAGCCCTTCCCATCAAGGATGCTCTCCCGGGAAGCGCTCCTGCTCCCTAAGAGGCATGGAAAAGGACGCAGTGCTTTGCTCAGGGCGGGCATGAAGGGGTTTGCATCCCAAACCTCCACCGAAGCAGAGAAGTTTACGGCGTGCCAGACCCCCCGTGGTCCTGCCCGGGTGGGGGTCAGCAGAGGACAGGGCTGATGCAGCAGAGAAGAGCCTGCAGCACACAGATTTTTAATATTTTTTTGCTTTAACACCCCCCACCGAAGCCCTCAGAGGCACTTTGGTCGCTCGCAGGCCTCGCACCAACCCCTCCGCTCAGAAGTCGCTGCAAAGCCGGGAGGGTCCCAGGCTCTGGGGAGCCACTGGGCTGGCATCCCTCTGAAGTGGGGGATACTGGTATGGCACCGCTCCGGTCCCAGGGCCTGGGAACCCAAACCAGCACCAGCAGGGCTAAAGGGAGGGGTCCAGCACCAGGGGTTTGGGTTAATCCTCATAATATCTGGCTGACAGCATCAGGAAGGAATGTCAGGCCATTGTTGGGGTTGGGTTTTTTTTAAATAGCCCAGACAGGACTGAAAGAAAAACATGCTGGTGGCTCCTTAACCCCAGACGGCTTCGGGAGGCAGCGAGGCTACACAAACTGTCACCAATCTTCTGCTTAAAACCATCTTCTTTAATGAGACTTGAATTTAACCTGAGTGCCACTCAACAGCCCCTTCCTCCAGCCAGCTGCAAATCACCGCCCGACACGACCCGAGCACATCCCCGCGAGGAGATTAAGCGGACCTTCTCCTTTCGTTAAAAGCTAATGAAGTCCCTCATATAAATCATTTTCTAAATAATAAGCCCCAGACCCTAGAGCAGAAGAGGGTTCTTGCAAAGACAACGTAAACTTAAAAGAAAAAAGTGCAGTTTGGGGTAGGAGCCCCACCAAAAGCCCTTCATTTCTGCGATGCCCGGTCCGTCGTCCAGAGAACAAATCCTACCCCTTCCCCGTACCCTAAAGGAGCGACAGCACGGCCCCAAGATCCCTAACGAAGTCGTCAAACCCCGCCACGAAAACAAACCGGGGCGAGCAGGTAAAAGGTGGTGCCGTAAACTGCGGCTCGAGAAGATCGCGGCGGGCGAATTGCTTTTTAACAAGCAGACAAGTTCTATCAATAGCATCTACCGTATGTTTTTATAAAGTGCAGAGATATGTTTTTAAAAGGCCAGTAAATAAAGTTCCTATCGATTTGATCTCCAGCGTAATCTGTTTTTCTGTCTGCCACCAACAGTGGTAATAAAACAGAATCAGGTAACGGCGTTTCGGCTAATGCGACTATACATCACGGCAGGGGCTGCGCGCTCGCGGGCGATCTATCATTTTCTATTGGGATTGCTTAGCTGCAGAATTTATAAACTTGCCCCAAATTGATGCAATGTCCAATTTTCTTTTCCAATTTATTTTCGGTTGAGCAAAGCAATATTGAGGCAGGACAAGGAGGGCACATTTCCCCTCTATCCAGATGTTCTCTGCTGCTCCTGCTTCTTCCTTGGCCTGGGAAAGGGCCTGGCAGCAGCTCTCCGCCGGGATTTTCGGGAAGAAGCCGACAGATACTTTAACCGCTGCTTTTAGCGTTTGCTCCACATCACATCTTCACAGTGCTACCCAAAATCTACAGGGGATGCCCGCAGAGCATCTTCTCCAACACTCAGAGGGGTCTCTCAGGAAGGACCGAGCATCCTCAGCATCGCAGGGCTGCATCTCACCCCCCCCCCAGACCCCTGCGACACCGGGATGGACCAACCGGCTGCTCTGCTCCGGCACAGGGCTGGGGCACGGATGCTTCCCACACGCCCAAGCCATGCACACAGCGGGTTTTTATATCTGTGCCCAGCAGTTAAAGGGTTTCCAGGGTACCCAAACCATCGGTCACCGGCCTCCTGTGTCCGGCAAGGCATCTCTTAGCCCCTTACCCGAGTGTGCTGCTGGCAGAGACAGCATCCAGGCGTAACAGCTGCCTTCATCGCACCAAAGAAGTCCAAGATGGGGTTTTGGGGAAGTAAAAGCGATGTTCGATATCACGGGCTGCCGGGCTAAGTGTCTAAAGGGGGTAAGCAAAGGATATTAAACCCTCTAATACATTCTCTGATGTGTGTTTATAAAGTCCCGCAGGCCGAGATGCCCGTCAGAGCTCAGCTGTGCAAGATGCCCCCCCACTTGGAGGGGCTGCACCCACCAGCGCGGCGAGGTTTCCTTCACCGAGACACATCAAGGCTGCGAGCAGAGACCTCGGGCCCAGGCAGGGAGAAAGGGGACCCCCAGCAGACCCATCGCCAGTCGCTGGGACAGGGGTGGGAAACGTCCACTACCCCCCCACCCCTCAGAAAACTGAGAAATATTTCCAGAGATAAAAACAAACACTCCACATTTGGTTTTTCTGGTGGTTGTTTTTCTTGAAGAGACAAAGTGTTCCACAGAAAGCAGACACTTCCTACACAAGTTTTCATACTCAGACCCCGAGTTTTTCTGCCACCGGTTTTGACGGAAAAAAGCGTCGCCAGCCCTTTCCCCAGCCCATCTCCCACCGCTCCATCCGCGAGATCGCCGAGCCTCGGCGGGGAGAAGCATCACGCACAGCAAAGTGAGGTTTCCCATTCTCACTTGGGAATAAAAACCCCCAAAAATAAAGTTTCCTGACCTTAGAAATCCCAGCGTAAACCATCAAAATCAACCCCATCACCTGTGCATGCCTCAGGATGAGGCAACTCTTGTTCCCACTCACTTTAAAGTGATTTTTTTTTTTCAGAGGGGGGGTGAGAGATTAGCCCAAAGCATCCTTACAGGTTCAAGAGTAACAAAAACATATATTCCTCGAGAGAAAGCCTGCGGGAATTCAGAGCCAGTTCTCTACAACCATCCAGCCCCTTGCCCAAAGTTAACCCCCCCGCTCGCACGCTGCAGAAGCTGGACGGCCCCCAGCCGCGCGGAGCTGGGGACGCGTTTTTGGCGAAGGCCGGAGGAGAAAAGAAATGCAAAAACCAAGGAGAAGCGGCGGGGCCCGCGTCCTCAGATGCCGCCTCAGCTCAAGATGTGCCGAGTTGTCTTGGAAGGAAACGATGCCAAACCCGCCAGCGGAGATGAGCCAGCAGCCAGCCCTGATGCCAGCGGGAGCTGCGGACCCTCTGCAACGGGCTCCCCTGGGGACCATACACACACATCCCAGTGCCACCACCGCCATCCCATCCCAAAATAAACCCGTACCGGTGACACATACAGCCAGCTCCCAGCTGGGCAGGTTCACCCACCTGCTGCTGCTTTCTGGTTCACAAATGCAAAATCTGCATCTCCCCCCCTACACACACACAACCAGGCAAGGGTCTGGTTCTGCTTATCCCCCAAATCCTCCCCACAGCATCG
>NW_009602676.1:0-343 GCF_000690535.1 Cariama cristata | reverse complement strand
CTTCTCCCTGCCGTGCTTTGCTTTCCAGGACAAAAATAAAAAGAAGAGCAACTGCCTACATCCCTGGGAAATTTCAAACTACTGGAAAGCAATGCACAAGCGACGGATGGTTTTTATGTACAGCATCCTCTGCCAGGGAGGATTATTTTTTTGGAAGAATCAGACATCTTTAAGGGAAAGTTATACTTCAAACCATGTGATCAACAGGGGGAAGAGACTTTCCAGATGGCAACGAAGCAGCCAGGAAAAAAAAAAAACAACCTGATTCTTAACACTTCAAGGTAAAGCCAAGACACCCAAGAGCCGAGTTCCTCCCTTATTAGCCACGGCTGGAGCATCCGCA
>NW_009602675.1:0-6593 GCF_000690535.1 Cariama cristata | reverse complement strand
GGCTGGGGTGCGCTGGGCTGCTGGTTGGGGGACCCCCGTATCCCCCCGGGCCGTGTCAGGGAGAGCTGGTGCCTTCAGGGAGAGCTTAGAGCAACAGGCAGGGTGCTCGCCGTGTACAGCACACCTCTGCAGGGATACCGGGATCGGGTCTTCAGTGGAGCTTGACCGGGAATTATGTTCTGACTCAAGTCTCTCTTTCCATCCTGTGCAGTCTGAGACGATGGTCTTACCTATTTAACCACAACAAACACCTCCTTTGAGCGCACACTCTGCTACTCCCATCTGACAGCCTGTGCAGAACAACCCCGGGTGGACCTGAGTCCCACAGGCAGCGTGGATAACCCAAGACCTGCAGCTGTTTTACTGGGAAGGTGACGGCGGCAGAAAAAAGGAGCGGGACCAATGAAGCTAAGCCTCCCCAGGAAAAATGTCTAAAGTTGCTTGGTCCTCTGCAGAGACTTTTCTCGGCTCATTCTCCAGGCATAGACAAGGAAACTTTATCAGGAAAAAGGAACAAACTTGGGAAAGCCAAAACTTGGGAACGGAAGGCAGACCCCTAGACCCAGCCCCGCGTAGGGGTCCAGCCAGCTCCTTCCCCACCTGAGGGGAGGAAGCAGCCCCTCAGCTGCAGGATCCGACTCCTGCCTCCTTCTCCCAGCTGGGAACACCGAGTCCTCCCCTCACTGGAAGCAGTTCAGCCGCGATACCGGTAAGGTTCGTTCTGGAGGCCCCGTACCACCACTTACTGTTTCAGCTTTACTAAGCTGCAGCTAATCATTAGCTTCATGGGTGAGTTCAGATCTGTTGCTCTTTTGACAGTGAGGAACACAGCGATTACATTTTTCGAGATGAAAAGCAAAACACACAAACTCAAATCCTGGTTTGCTTCCAGACCTCTACTTTCATTTGTGGAGGGTGTGGAAGACACTTAGGGAGGGAGAGACTAGCCAAGAGCTCCAGTGCAAGTCTTGAATCTCAGATGTAATCACCATCACACTGCTCGTCCTTTGGGGTCTAGGCCTCCTCCTTTCGACCTGAGAAACCACCATCTTCACAGTCTCACTAAAAGTATCGCCAACCCTTAAAATTCCTTAGAAAAAGACCAGCTATTTTGGAAAAAAGCACTCGAGCACAACTCAAAGGTTATTTTCTCCTCGTGCTGCCTTCTCTCCTCAAACCCTAGCGCAGGGTTGCGTTGTTCCTCCCAGGCAGCCTGTGCAGGTAAGGGCTCCCTGGCAGCATTTTCATCCATAGACGGAGTAGACAGTTCTTTCTTGTGTGGCATTATTTAGGGTTCATAAAGAGAAACAACACACTAGCCCATCCACTTTCAAAGGGAGGTGGTCTGGTTTTATGTCATGTTTCCAAATGGGGGGCTTTTTCCTCCATATTTTTTTTTTTTGGTCTGAAAAGGAGCTTTCCCCCCTTATTTTAATAAACTGTTCTATTGCCTAATTCCAAAGCCTGCTAGTTCCTCCACAGCTAAGGTTGCATCTGTTTCTGTTTAAGGCTTCATTTTGCCGCCTCATTGAAGCCTTCAATAAGGCCTCGTGCTTGAGACCGAAAAGAAGGTCTGAAGCATAAAACCGTGATCCGAGTTTGTTTCTGCGGTCCTGTGCCCATGCTAGCAATTTGGTTGAGACATGTCTACAATACAGCTTTACAGTCGTGCGGCTCCAAGGATTCACTTTGGTCCTCTACAAACATATCATCGGAACATGAAGGGACAGGAAGACTTGAGGAAAAAAGGCAGAGGAGGAAATTCAAAGCTGTAATCACATGAGGAGCAGAGAGGACAATCCCACCTGCCTTCAAAATCCACGGGGAAAGGTTCCTGCTGTTCTCAGTAAGGCGCATTGCCCGCTTTGAAGAGCAGATACTCTGGGGCACAGCCAGGTGCCAGCGGGCAAACCTCCAGGTGCAGACTCCGGTCCTTACAGACGGCACACACAACCTGTGAAAGGAGACGGAAACCATCAGTGCAATGGTAGGAGCATACCTCCGCTTACAAGTAACTAATTTAAACGAAGTGGGAACGAAGCATTCTTACTCCCACCTGCTTCAGCCCAGGTGTTACTATTGCCCAGCTGGTTTTCTTCATGAGAGCCCTCACGAAAAATTGGAGGATAGGTTTCATGAGCCAGAGACCTGGAAAATCATCACAGCTGCGATTCAGTGAGCAAAGCCAGCATATGCATTGAGATGCTTCGTGTAGACTGTCACTACCTGTCTTTGCTGCTGTCTGTATCTGTCGGGGGCAACAGCAATACAAGCACTTACTAATTATTTTTTAAGTTGCTGTTTATTAGCACTATTAACTGCATTGTTGTGAGACCTGGTGGCAGCTGTGCTTCGGGGCTCTGGTGGGCTCTGGGCAAGCACAGAACAAAAAGACAGTCCTAGTCCCCAACCTTAGCACTAACCTCCAGCCAAAAGGTATCAGCGGCGTAGCCATATAAGCAGAGGAATAGTGAGACAATACTAGTTGATCCGATATTGGTCATCGGCCTTACTTGTCGGAAGCAAAGCTGTTTGGAAGCAAAACTGGTACCTGTAAGGTTGCAATAGCAGTCAAGGAATTGGACGGTCCTTGCCAGAGCTGGGAGTAGTGGTATGGACTGTGGATGTGCTGACTGCTGGAGCTGGAATGTTTGCACTGTCATATTTTTTTATGGTGAAAGCTTAAATCCATTGAGGATGTTTACTCTTTGTTCTGTCTCACTGCCCGTCACTGCCTTATGCAGCGGTTGGCTGACTTACCGCAACCTGAAAGATCTCCATTTTTCAAGTCTCTGTTTCTGAAAGTGAGCAGCAGCGATATGGATCAATAATGAAATAAAAATTCAGAAATATTTTCAGGGATGAATGCCTTTGACAATTACAACGTTCCAGTGGTCAGTTTTATTCTGAAATATCTTCAGTCTTAGCACACAGAGCAGGGGTATAGAAGCATTCCCTGGGCATACAGGACAGGCATGGTGCTTGGGAAGCCAAGGTTCAGCTGTTGGTGTAACTGGCAAAGGATGTCAAGGGCAACAAAAGCAGCTTCTACCGCCACGGTGGCAGTGACAGAATATAAAAGGAAGGTGCGGGACCTCTGCTGAAAGCAGCAGGTGACTTAGTGTCAACAGGCAGAGACAAGGCTGAGGTACTCAATGTCGCCTTTGCCTTGATCTTCACCGACAGAATCTGCCAGCCCTTTGTGCCTCAAGGACAAGAGGATTCCTTAGTAGAGGAACAGGACTGAGCCAGGGATCTTCTCCTCAGGAATCCCAACCCATGCAAGCCTGGCCAATGTCACTGCAATGCCACTTCAAATCTTTGAAAGGTCAGGGAGATTTGGAAAGGTACCTAATGGCTGGAAAAAGCTAAATGTTGCACCATATCTTCCAAAAGAGCGAGGACAATCCAAGGAGCGACAGGCTGGGGAGCTTCACTTGGCAAAATCACAAAAGCAAGTTCTCTTGGGAGCCATTTCTGGGCATATAGAGGAGAAAAAGGTGAGTGGAAGGACCCAGCATGGGTTTACCAAGGATAAATCATGCCTGACCAACTTGATCACCTGCCTTCATCCATGGATGATGGGAGAGCAGTGGATAGGAGGCTTTTGGCACGGTCTCCCACAGCTTCGTTGTTGGCACAATTAGATAAGAGAAAAACTGATGGGATCATAGTGATTCATGGTTTATACTCTTACCTGGAAGCTGGTTACAAGTTCACTTCTTCAGAAGTTTATCTTGAGACCTGTCCTGTTTAATATCCGTATGTCACCATTTAAGGCTCGGCCAGCTCTTAAATTGGACAGCAGACACTCTCTATTAACCACTTCTCCCCCGCCCTGGGAAGGGGAAGGATAAGAGAAAAGGGAGAGAGGCTTATGGGTTGGGAATTAAAACTACTTTAATAGAATAGTAACAGTGAAAAAGAGTATAATAATATTAATACTAATACTACTAATAAAAGAAATAAAAGGAAAAATACACAAACCCCATATTGAGCTCCCAATGATGATCAGGGAATTGCAAACCGCGGTGGCTCACACCACTGCCGCGGCAGGACGGGCATCGGGATGTCCTGGACCGGACCCTGCAGCCAACAGGAACAGGATTCAGGGATGCACTGATCGGGGGCAGAGGCGGGAGAACGAGCAGGGCCCCACAGGGATGCCGGCCGTGAAGGAAGAAACCCTGAGCCCCATGATCCCTTAGCTTTATACCAAGTATGACATGGATGGGACGGAAGACCTCACTGATCAGATTTTGGTCCTTTCACATGTTTAACATAAAAGAGGCAGCAGTGACCTTGGTTCCCACAGGAATAAGTATAAACGTGGGCCTCTCTGCATACCGATCCCACTGTTACTTTAATAACAGCTGTAAACATCGAGCATTACCAATTCTGAAAGCAGATGCTGTCTGAAAAACACATAGCTGCGCTTTCTGAAAGTGCAGCTACTTAGAAGAAACTTAACTGAAAGAAAAAAACTCCTGAAAGGAGAAATAGTCCTGTTTTAGCCAAACCAGGACACCGTATCAATAGCCTGGAGGAGGAGGAGACAGAGTGCGCTCTCAGCCAGTTTGTGGACAACATCAAATTAAGGCGTACAGTCAACACACTCCAGGACCGGGCTGCCATTCGGAGGGGCCTAGGTAGGCCAGATGAATGGGAAAACAGAAATCTTATCAAAGTTGGTGAGGACAAATGCCCTTGGTGTGGACTAGCCCCCTGCATTTCTATGGGCTAGGCACTGCCAGGTTGGGGGGCAGCTCTGATGGGAAGGACCCAGGTCCCTGGTGGCCAATAGACCAGAGAGGAGCCAGGAGAGAGCCCTGGCAGGGATGAAGGCTAACAGCATCCTGGGCTGCATCAACGGAAGCGTGGTCAATAGACCGAGGGAAGTGATTATTGCCTTTTACACAGCATTCAGTAGAGCTCACCTGGAAGACTGTATCTAGTTTGAGTGTCCCCAATTAAGGAGGACCTTGATAAACATCAACAAGTACCTTGGAGGGCTACCAAGATGGTTGGGAGCTGGAGCATTTATTTGCCTTGTGAGGAGATGCCAGGAAAGCCAGATTTGTTCAGCCTGGGGAAGGAAAAACGAATAGCAGCCTTCTAGTACCTGCAAGGGAGGTCCTGTCCAACTTTAATGACTTTGCAGTTCTAACCAAACATGAATTTTGGGTTAAAGTCAAGAAAACCTTAACCTCCAGAAAATTTTCAGAGATTTTGTATAAATGTGTATCACCTGTCTTACTAGCAAGCTTGCTGCATGGACACAATTTAGGGAAGTTATGGTGGAACTGTACTTTTAACAATCTGTAGTGTTATTTATGTCCCATTAATTTGGAATTAGAAGGAGATACTGGACAGAATTTAAAGTCAAAATGTTTAAAAGCTCATCACAGTTGCACTTGTTTTGATAGCATTTCAAAAATAATTGTTTACCAAAATATGAGTGTATTAATCTCAAGAATTAAGCAAAGACTATTTTGTTCAGACTTCTGAACAAATCTCTGAAAATAAGGGTGAATTAGAAAATAGGACCATTTTGCTACTCTTATTATTTCTTCAGAATTTATTAAGCGTAAGACGAGTGAAGCCACTCTTTTACCTTACTTTTTCCTTACAGAAGAATCTCTAATTTTGTAACTCTTGGGATTTGATTTTTTGGACAAAAAGACTTACAGTTAAATTTTAGCTCTTGGAGTTTTTCTGTGAAGATGGAAGAGCTGTTATGTTTTTTTACAGAACTTTTATCTATATTACCGTGGAAGTGATCTACAGGCATTTCAGCGTAGTGTTCAAAGCTGCTTCTCCAGAGGAGAAAGTGCTAGAGAAGTGTTTGTGGGGAGTGGGTGCATAGCTAAAGTCCACACGAGGAGCCAGCACGCAGATTTGGCACCTGTGGTGGCTGACCTTCACCTCCGTGGTGACCCAAGTCCTGCGATGGCCGGGTCCTCTTTCTACAGAGGCCGCCGTGTGTTTTGGCAGTGACCTTGGTAAGACGTGCGCGGCTGTGCCGTGCTAACACAGCAAGTGTTTTGACGTGACTAGGAAGGAAATTGCCTGTAGGGCTGCGTCTCTCATGAAGTCTCACGTTCCCCTGTTTCTTACCTGGCATGGGGCTCTGCAGGTCAGTCGCCGAGACACCCTGCGGACTCTTGGCAAGCGTTTGCCAAGATTGGCTACTCAGTGCTTAGCTAGGACTCTTGAATCCTATCACACTCAGAGGTGTAATAGCACCTGGGGGGGGAAAAAAAAAAAACAGCAAAGCCATTTTTTTGTGAAGATGCTTATTTATACTGAAAGGGAAAAGTGATGGAATGTCATTACTCCTCCAAACGTTGGCTGTACTGAAGCAGTAATAATGACAACAGTGACTGCTACTGCATACCTACTATACAGTAGTGTATATATACAGTTCTGTATAGCGTGTGTGTATACGTACGCTATAGAGTGTGTATATAGTTTTATATATACAGTGTACATGTATAGTGTGTATGTAGTTTTACATATAGTGTATATGTACAGTGTGTATATATCGTGTGTGTATGTACACCATATAGTCTTTTTTAAAAATATATATAGAT
>NW_009602674.1:0-801 GCF_000690535.1 Cariama cristata | reverse complement strand
ACCTCACTGCTATCCAAAGGGAATTTAACACACACCTGCTCTTAACAAGGGTCCCTGAAGCTTCACATTCCCCTTTTCTTCTTTTTTTTTTGACCAGATATTTGTTTCTCTAACAAGTGTTCACCAGGCATCGGTCAAATTCAGAGCTCCCGTGTTTATTTAGTCCCTCTCCTGCCCTTGCAGGACTGCGTTTATGTTCAGGCAGATCGCTGTCCTGCAGTCGTCTTTTTCCCTCCCATTAAGGCTGAGAAACAAGCTTTGCTTCTTTTTTCTTTTTCTCCATGTGCAAAGCAAAAAGGGGTTTGTGTCTGGGTTTGGTTTGGTTTGTTTTTTAAATTCAAGGCAAAAATCAGGAGAGAAAAAAGACAATAAGCGATAAAAGCATGAAAGACAGAGAAACTGACCCCTGGGAGAAGGACTAGCACAAGACCTGTGCGATACTTACATTCCAAAGAAACTGGAAGAGTTTGGGCCCCACGTCCGAGAAGTTGCTCTGGTCGTGCTCAGACAGAGCACATTTTAGACGTGTGGTAGCCCCACACCTCTAAATTCCGTTTTTACCCCTGTCCCGAGGCTCTCCCACATGCAAGGCAGCGCTGGTGCTCCTCCGCACTGCTGGGTCCGTAAAACCCCCTCCTCTCCCCACCTTCGCTGCCCAGCGCGGAGGGCCGGCACGGCAGGATGCCCGGCGCAGGGACAGCGGCTCTTGGCACCCACCTGAGGGCTGGCAACGGCGGCAGGAGATGGCACAAGGACGACGCCAGGGCTGTCGATGCCATGGGGGTCCACGTCTGCCCTCGG
>NW_009602673.1:302-618 GCF_000690535.1 Cariama cristata | reverse complement strand
GCATGCCGTCACGGTGACACCTCCCTCAACCGATTCCGCACCGCGGTAGCCCCGTCTCCATCCATCCGGTGGGATCTGGCCGGTTGTAGGGCCCAGCCGTCGCGGTGACATCACATTGTCCCCAACGGTGTCATCGATTCGAGTGTCACCGTTGTTCCCCCCGCGCCCCTCTCCGCAGGTGGGCAGTTGGGAACACCGGATCCTGCGGATGAAGTACCCGGTTTGGTCGCGTTACGGTAAATTCCTCCAACCGGTTGACGATGACCAACACCTGACGGTGGGCACGGTAGAGGAACGGCCCTTCGCCATCGTGGAG
>NW_009602673.1:0-273 GCF_000690535.1 Cariama cristata | reverse complement strand
CCTCTCCCCCTGCCGCAAGCAGCTCAACCGCACCGCCAGGTGGGGTCCACGCCCCTCAACCCCACCCTGGGGGTGTCCCCAGTTCCACGAGGGTGTCCCCACCACCTTGGGGTGTCCCCAGTTCCACGAGGGTGTCCCCCTCCCTGCCCTGGGGGTGTCCTCAGTGCCACAGGGGTGTCCCCACCACCCTCAGGGTGTCCCCACTGCCATGAGGGTATCCCCCCCTCTTCCCTGGGGGTGTCCCTAGTGCCATTGGGGTGTCCCCAGTGACAC
>NW_009602672.1:0-8242 GCF_000690535.1 Cariama cristata | reverse complement strand
CCAACCATAATGATCCTATGATTCTATGTCCACAAACTTTCTATTGATTTTAAAAGCATTAGAGAAAATAGCTCCAAATACACTTTCTGCCTAGAGTTGTATGTCTTAATCTTTCAGGATTGAGTGCAGATCTTTCTACGTAATAATGTAAGGCAGTCTCAAACATAAATCTGTTACAGTCCCTCACTGCCGCCCCTCGACATAATCTCATCAGGAAGATTGTCCTAGTCAGGTGCTTCAATACCACGGAGGCAGGGACATACAGAAAAAAAGCAGGTTGTGCTTCTCGACATGTTAATTTTATAAGCTATTAAAAGAAGAGTAAGCCCTACTAAAATGGACAAATGATAGAACAATAACCTACAAACACACAGGAAAAACATGATTTTTAACATCATGTAAGCTACATACAGAAGAAAAGATAATTGCTACCACAAAATAAAGATTACCAATAGGAAGTATACAGAGAAAAAAAAAATCCATGAACGCAACAATTAACAGGTTATCAATCATTATGTTTTGACTGAGAAGTACCTTGTGGAGGGACTGGCTGTTGATATCCTGGCATCGGACCGTTATAAGCTCCATATTGCGACTGAGGAACCCCTGGCAATGGCTGTCCTCCATAGGCAGGCTGCTGGTATCCCTGATATCCAGGCTGAGGTTGCCCATAAGGAGGCCCTGTGTGAGCTTGCTGGTTTACACTCATTGTATTCACATCCCCAAACTAATCTCACCTGCAAAAAGGGGGGGGGAAAAAATGGCTTTTAGCAGACATAAAAATCAAACTGGCCAACTTCTTACTGTTTTCACAGAAATTAAAGCTCCTGAGATACTAGGAAAGGTAAAACACTAATGGTAATTTACTCTTGCACAGCAGTTTTTCAAGATAAATGCTTTACAAGAGCTAGTTAGAAAACAGTCTTTTCAGAAACTATGTTTTCTAATCAACTTATTCACTGCTTCATCCCGGTTAGACTTTTGATCACCTTCTAAAAAAAAAAAAACAACACAGTTTGCCATTCCATAGCACATGATTATCAAGCTTCCTGAAACACCTTACGAACAACTTTCACCTCACAAAACATCAGACCAACAGAAAACAGATTTCATGACATAGATGTGAGATTCCTTAACATAACACTTCAATAACACTGAACAAAATCATCTTTCATCTCTATGTTAATCTGCTTGACCACCTTTCCTTGCTACAAGCAACACATACTTCACCATCCACAAAGGTTGCTTCTTGAAGTGTTTGACAGAATCCAAAACAGGACCACTATAGGGTTTGGTTTTGTTTTTAACAATAGATGATGTAAAGTCCTTGTTATGTACATAAATTTCAGAAAACTAAGATATTGCAAAAGCAGCATGTTCACCTAAGAAAGATGTTCAAAAGGGAAGAGCATCACAGGCAAATATGACACTAAAGGAGTCATACAAAAGTGTAAGACGTGAAACAGAGCATCAGAGGCATACCACATTTTTCTTAGCAAAGTTATGCAAGAAATCTTGCTTAACAGACAGATTCCCAGTTCCTCTAACTAACTGTATAAAGAGATTGACTGACGTTCTAAAGAGAAAAACAGAAACAGCATTGAGAGACCCCTCAGACCAAGCAGGCAATTCTTACAATACCATGGTACCAAGCAGGCAGATAAGCCACAGAGCCCTTGAGTTGTGGAGAGCCGAGGAGGCGACTTCATGGGCAGGAGGTTCCCCTGCCATCTATTTCTCAAGGATATTTTGCATCCCCTGTACTCCTTTGGACATTCCATGTGTCACTGTCACCCTCTTCAGCTAAGACTATCTATACTAACACTGTAAAGAAATGTGTGTTTAGAGCAATTTATTTTTTTACTAAAACACACCAGTTTATACAAAAATGCAAATCAAGGTAAAGCAAATAACTAATGTTGCCCTCATATTTTGCTCCAAACCCTATTATGAACTTGTGCATTAAAGATACATAGCAAATCTTAACAGAGGAGACATACAGCTGCAACAGCCACCAGCCAGTTCAGGCAAATCCCAAGGAGGAATCTACAGCTTAACTCAAGCGGATAACAAACATGCAAGCTGTTTTGCCTATACATTGATTAGGGTATGCCAACCAATGCTACGGTTTGTTCTTCACATAACCAAAAATACAACGTCAAAATTTCAACAACTGACATCACAGTTGTACAGCAAAGGTACTAAAATAACTACAGCTCTCTAAAAACCATCCACACAGAAAGAAATTCTTTCAGATCCATATATATAATACAGGGAAAATACATATATCACAACAAAGCAATCTAATTATTTACAGAAGAATGCTAGCATAATACATACATACTACATTTAACCGCCTACAGCTAGTAAACATGACAAATGTCAACACTAAGAATGCTAATGCTTACTCTGAAATTAGATATTAAACTTGATATGAAAGGAAATAAATGAAGTTCCATATTTTTATTCTTCAAGCTGCATAAAGGTATTGATACCGCTTTCATTTAGAAAAAGAACTTGTCTCAAATATTTAAAGGTAATTGCTCTCCAAAGTAACATAGAATGTCATTTGCAACAGCTTACAACAGTGTGACAATTTTTGATCAGCCTGCAGTGTTTTTAAACATGGTTACACATGATAAACATGACAGCAAGAGAGTAATTTCTAAAGATTCTGGTTTCCCACACCACCTCTGACCTAGTTCTGCAGAACAGTCTAACCTGAGCAGCCATGGGGCCAGGAAATCTGGACTTTGGGACCTGCTCCCTTCCCAAGGTTAACCTGTTTCTCCCCAGGTAGGCAACCAACGTCACTACATTGCAAGCACAGATCTACCCCTAACTACCTCCTGTTCAGTGCAAACCGTAAAGCAGGCGAGTTCTTCCTGCAAAGATGGGGGTAAAGGGAAGGGAGAATGCTGCAAGACGACTGGTCTACCCGCACATCTTGGAACATCTGGGTAGGGCTTTCTGCCAAGGAAGGAGGGCTGCTTTATCTTCTTCCTGCCCCTGACTATTGCTTATTGGATTGTGCATGAGGAACTTGGCTTCTAGTCACTGCTCCTACAAACAGGTCCCTCCTCCAGGAAGGACGGCAGCTGAAGTAGCAGCATCCTGCAGGATACCTCCTGAGTTATAACCATTAAGACACTCTTCACAAGTTACACCTACAGAAACCCTTGAGTAGATCTAATGTTTGAACAAGGAATTAATATAGGGCAGGAAAAGATCAATCTTTCATGCTTTTTTATTTTAAAGCATGATGGGGCAAGAACTCAAGCATGTCCCTTGCAAATCACTTCTGACTTACTGTTGTGAGTGTATACTCAGTAACTGATCTTACCTGACGATCTTTTACTATTCTCTTTTCATCCTTCCCCCCCCTCCCTCACATGAATCTCGGTATTTTTCACTTGAGCAGGTAACATCTGTTGGCTTGTTGGTCTCTCCGCAACAATACTGAAACAAAGAGATGAGCTCATTTAATGCACGTCTTACAGAGGAAAAGAGGTCTGAGACAATTTCCTGCACTTTCTATGCAAAAAGTAGCTACATAAAGGAGATGGCTCTAACTCAGTGTCCCAACTGAGAGAAAGGTAGATATACCTCAGACCTTTAGCCGACCCATGCGGCAGCCAGCACAGGCTGATCTCCACCATAGTACAAGTTGATGCTTGCTCTACACTGGCAGAGGGTCAAGGAGGGAGCTGGAAAGGAGGAGGAAGACTCAAGAACAAGCCCTGTGTTGAAGCTGGGGACAAGGCTGCTTCATTATTTCAGTTGCTCAACTTGCTCTAAACGTAAGGCTAGTGGCATGCTTGCTCATCACTGATGTGGAATACCATAAAGGGCAGGGCCAAGAGTATCTACCTCTGAGAAGGCGGAAGACAGTTATCACTGAGTGAGTCCATTTTCCGTCTGGTACAAGTCATGTGTATCAAACAGCATTCATTTTGCCTCCACTCAAAAAATACATATGTAAATCAGAACCTTCACTTGAAGAGGTAAGGGAAAAGGGAGAATTTTATGCTCTCTGTCTTATGACATAAGGAAAAAAAAATAAAAAAATCACAGAACGAACGAAATACATACCCCAGATAAGGAGAAATGGAGAAAATAGGCTGTTTCACTTGATAAAAATACTGAGGATATTCCATGTAGTAATACATTACCAAACTAAGCCAAATATAATATTAAAACATGCTGTTGAACATATTACTACTCAGCAGTTACAATACACAAAGTTCAAATAAGCAGGACTCATGCTATTGGGAAAATACTATGACAAGTGGTCATTACAATAAATAACAAATTATTTTCTTGCAAAGCACAAAGCAGTCACTCTATGCCATTTTGTATTCCTCTGTCTAAAGGCAGTTGCCTATGAAAGTTTTGGTCAAAATAGTTACACAGCTAAAATTCACGCTGGAAAGCTGTTACACAAGACAGACAACCAGTGCTGATCAGCAACGAACTGATGGTAGAAAAATACACAGTAATACTGGGGGGGAGGGGGGGGAAAAAAACCCCCACAACCCCCCAAAAAACTTTTAACTTTTACAATAGTTTCCGGATTCCTTAGTATCCAAACAAAGCATACTACAGTGCAGTTTTTACGGCCTGTTTTGTTTTAAAAAAACCCTAGTGATTCATATGAGTTTTTTTCAACCAGCAAATCTCCCAAAACACTGAAAACTGCATATTCATCATTTTTATAGACTGTATTCACTGTTAATTCCCTTTTGAAACTGAAAAGCTTGATCTCATCAGTTCTTGATCGCCTTCTAAAGGAAATGTATACAACAAAATTACTTTCCTTCAGAAAGACGCTAGTGCCTTTTTTACTGGCCTCAGAGAAATAAAAGGCTTGTTTGTTTCAACTTCTGGTGAGACTGATCCTTTAAAAAAAAAAAAAACCAAACAAACACAAACCAAAACCAACAGCATGGCCTCCTCTATTATGCTGAAACTGAAGGAAATATGTCTACTTAATTTATGAACACAGAAATCAAAACCATTTCCAAAAGATGGTTCAGAAAGGGACAATCAGCATCCTCAGAGACCAATTTACAATATTACCTACAGTGCTTTTAATGCTTCCGTTCTGCAACTTTCTGGAGAAGTAGCAAAGTTACGGTATTCTTACAAAGACCTAGACTCTGGAGCTACAAACACTCTTCTGAAAGGCAGGTGTCCTTGCTTTTGTTTCACTGACAGCTCTACTAGGTCTCCACAAGCACTCATAGAATGCTTGGTCCTTTTCAGATAAAAGAAACTCCTGTTTTGTTTTTCTACAGAAAACCATGGAAGAGAAGCTCATACCCTGGAAGTCAGAGACTGGCAACTGATCTGGAAGCACTCAGGCCATACATTTGTCCAAATCAATCCAAATGGCACTACTACAACTGATCCTCCAATTTGGTTATATTTTTGTAGTGCTCTGTCTTTCCACGTGGACAGATTCTTAACTTTTCACACCATAGGTAATATTTTCTTCATCTATGCATTTTGAGTCACTGCCAGAAACATCTGTTTCAACAGCTCACGAGAGGTATAAGACATACAGTTTTCAAAATAAAACTTTACAATCAATTATCAGTGAAAGTCCAGAAGCCGCCATATTTTCACCAAAGACACTTTCAGGAGAAGAAAGGATAGATTAGCTACTAGAACTTCTTGGCACAACAGGTATCGGAGCAGATTTTTGCAGCCCAATCTTTCCTGGGCTGGTTCAAAGAGATCTTTCAGCCTTCAGGATGCAAAAATCATGGTTCACATCTAAGGTGTGATTCCTTCAACGTTCATCTAAAGAAGGGCTACATTAAACCCTATTTTGTTAAGCTGATTCATCATCTTGGGCAAGGTCCAATACAACATATAAGTTACAAGAGTGAAAGCAGCTAAAAACTGAATTAAAAAAAGCTTAGTCTTGACCTAACCTTAAACCAAGCACTATTTCCAACCCCTGCCACCACCACCAGATTTTTACTTCAATAACATTTTATACTCTTTGTTGACTTAAGCCTCTTGGTTGGACTGATTTACTTCTCTATCTCTATAATAAAGCTCTAAGAAAAGATTTAAAAAGTGCTCAGTTATGGGCATTGCTTCTGGAGAGTAATGCTGTGGAGGCAAAAGTCATTGAAAACATGACACCAACAAAATCACAGTGAAAGATTTCTCTCTTCTTTAGCTACTTCCACATACATGTTACAATGTGTGAAGTCATCTGACTAATTTCTTTGAGCTTTGCACAAGTATAATTGATCAGGAAAAGTTACAAGAGTAGTTTAAAGTTCAGACAATAGGCCAGAAGGAGGAATGGATGAACAGGAATATATAGAGTAAGACTAAAAAACATGTTATAATGCTAAACAAGTTTTCTCCATATACATTGTAACGCTGACCATCTTTCATCGAAAATTTCTGTCCTCTGACTTCCTCTACACAAATATGCATTACACAATTCCCATCACTCAAAAGAAACAAAAAAAGCTCAGAATTAGCTTTTCCTAATGCATACTGCCCAGTTTATACTGTCTTTTAGTGCCTTCTATGTTAACAATTAATCTTGCTGAACGTATAACAACAAGCTGTATCTTCACAATTAATTGCTAATAGAGTTTTTCAAACCTAAAGAACAAGAAACATCCACCTTCTCTCTTCTGTGGAGACCTTGTTGATAATTTTTAGTCATTCTTTGTACCTTGCCCTTCCTTAGCCAACCATCAATTCTTCCCTGGATTTTTGACCCTCCTTCTGATAATAACTGTTACAGGAAGAAAATATAGTCCTACAGTAGCAGGAGAAAACACTCAAAGAGGTACAAGCATCAAATGACTCATTAAAGAAATAATTCTTTAGACATCTGTTCACTGCTATAACTCAGCTTTCAGCCATGAAATTAGAACCTGGAGCAAATGTCACAGCACATTAAGAAGAAATATTCTTTATATCAATGTCCACTTCACAGTCTGTCTGTAGCAATAAAGAACCCTGAGTGGTACAGCTTCAAGAAGAAAAGGGTATTTCTAGAAGAAAGAACTTTTACCACACAAAAATGGATAGAAATGCTTATGCTTCCACAGATAGTGTATATACATGATTGAAGGTAAGTCTCCTCTAAAAGAGAGAGACTCTGGAGTTTTAGGCCATGTATATTTTCATCTACTCCAAAACCAGAACACCTACCCTATGACAAGGAGGAAAATGAGGGGGGGGGGGGGGGGGGGGCGAGGTTAAAGCCTAAGTTCCCTAAACCTACTCAGGACCACTTCATGTTAATAAACAATAAAGATTTTAGGACAAAATCACAAGAAGTCAGCTCCTGTGCTAGTGGTATGATTTTACACTACTAGTAAACAACAACAAAATCAAGACATTGCCTGTTATGTCTCAGATGGCAATTTCTCTCCCTCTAACATGCCCTCCCCAGCATTTGGTAAAGTTGACTTGGGAACCCTGCAACAGAAAAGGATCTAGAAATATTTTTATGGAACTATCACACTAATAGCTAAAAACCAACGCTGAGCACTAAACTGAAAAATCTGTATTTTAATATTTGTACTGTCATGTTAACTCCGGTGGGTAACTTCTGATGGGGGTGTAAGCAATTCACCTATGTTTCAGTAACCATTTCCATCAGCAAGTTTAAACAGAACTTCAATTACAGTGTGACAGTTACCAAGGAGACCCAGTTGGGATGATTTTGCAAAGTCTCTCTGACAAAGATTTCAGCACTAAGACACCACACGCACATACTGAGAAACATTCAAGTATATTCTAAGAATAAAAACAATAAATGAAACTAACCTTCATTCTACTCCAAAAAGCATTGCTCAGAGTGAAAGCAAACTCCTACGATACAAAACAAACACATTCAAAGCACCATCTACATGGAAAGCAAGAGTCCATCTCGCATAACCACTTTTTCAAGACTATACTTGTATTTTGATCGTGCCATCTTCATTCCTTTCCTCTTTCCTTTTTCAAAGCCACAAGCAGACAATCACTAAGTTTTTCTACCAAACCCAACCAAATGCAGTCACCAGGTCTCCACACCAGACGGCCATCCTGTACAAGCCTCAAATGAATGGAAGCTTGAACAGCACAACACAAAACACTGGGGAAAGGATCCATGGATTACAAGAGATTAGGGACACTGCAGAGGGGGCATCTACCTCACAGCGCACCCGGGCCGAAAAAAAGCGTTCGGCTCTCCGGGAACGAACGACGGCCCGAC
>NW_009602671.1:1548-1892 GCF_000690535.1 Cariama cristata | reverse complement strand
GCGTCGTCGCATCCCTTGACGAGGCGTTTTATAGCTTCGTGATGTTTTATATGAAGAGATCTCTTTCTGTTTTGAACCTGCCTCCTGATTAATTGGGTTTGATGTCTCCTAGTTTGTGTTTTGGAAGAAACAGAGAACAAATTGTTCCCTGGTGGCCTTCTCCTTTCTTCTCCCGACACGGCAGACTTCATTCCCCCTCTGCTGTCTTCCTTTTCAGGCTCCTTGCACAGAAACTGTTCCGTCCTTCTGATCGTCTCCTGCCCTTCTCGGTACCTTTTCTAGTTCCCTTCTATCTCTTTTTGAGATCTGGGTGAGAGGCGCCGGGGAGGGTGAGGAACACGGCA
>NW_009602671.1:586-1503 GCF_000690535.1 Cariama cristata | reverse complement strand
TCGTGACGTTCCCCGTTTTGTTCGTCATCCTTCTCCTGGTAATTGCCGGTTCTCTGTGTGCTCCTCGATTGCTGCTGAGCCGCAAATGGGTGTTCTCATCGGGTTGTTTAGAATAACCTCAGGATTTCATTTGAGTGGTAAGAGGAGCTTGGAGCTCATCATTGTATCTGTAAAATAAAAATTAGTTTTTTTCTGGGCACGCCACTCTACGCTGATTATCTGCTATTCTGTCACCCAGTTACTCAGGATTTGACGGTCCTTTCACAAATGCTTTTGTTTTTGTTTCTGCTCTCCTGACTAATGCTTTGGAGCTGATCTGATTTTTTTTTTTTTTTGGTTGTTTTTGTTCCTTTTGTGCTTGCCTGCAAACACTGCCCTTGTTCTAGCACCTTCCTCCTCCGGAAGGTGCGGGGCTGCAGCAGAATGAGGCCGTGCTGCCTGCCGGGGGCTGGCTCTGCCCGTCCGCCTGAGCAAGAACCGGAGTCTTTTGTCAGAGTCTGATTTAATTATTTGTTCTTTCTCTGAAGGTCCTTTCAACCAGCTGGCCGTTCCTCTGTGTGTCCGAGGCCCGGGCAGGTTTCCTGTTTGCCGCCCTTAGGGCCGTGTGCCGTGCCGTGCCGGCCCGTGGGACCTGCAGCTGGCTCCCGCTGCGGTCCAGACCCCGGTCCTGGGAGGTGCTGCTGCCGCTGTGGTTCCTTCCAGTGGCTTTTATGTTCCCTCTCCAAGAGCTGTGCAGCCGCCTCCTTTCGGTGCAGATTCCTCTCAAGGAGGGAAGCCGTGGTCCTGGGGAGCACACCGTGGTCTCCGGCACCACCGTTGCCGGACGCAAGTGGCACAGCGAGGTTTTGGTGGCAGAGGTGCGGGCAGAGCTGAGCGGTGCCGGCACGCAGCTTTGGGGGCTTCCCAGCCTGCACCGG
>NW_009602671.1:0-229 GCF_000690535.1 Cariama cristata | reverse complement strand
GCGTCAGTCTGGCTGCCGGCTCAGAGAAGGGTCAGGGCTCGGTCCACCGCCAGGACCCCGCTGGGTGGTGGGGAATGAAAGCAACTCTTCTCTGGGCTGAGCAAGCCCCGTTCCCTCAGTCTCTCCTCCAGGGTGAGTTCCCCCAGCCCTGGGTATCCTCATTCCCTCCGCAAAACCTCCCCTCATGCTGTCCAGAAGCATTTTGTTCTAAATCTGCCCTCTTCCAGTT
>NW_009602670.1:0-1194 GCF_000690535.1 Cariama cristata | reverse complement strand
TGCTGCCCCCCGGAGGTTTCGGCCCCGCAGCACAACCCGGCCCGTGGTCCCCGCTGCATCCCGGGGGTTGAGGAGGGGGCCGGGGATGCCCTCCCCACCGCCGTCCACAAGCACGAAGCAAACCCGGTACCCTGCCAGACTCATCCCCACCTACCCCATCCCCAAATTGCCGCAGGGCTGCAGCCCCCTCCCCAGGGGCTCTGCCCCGTACCTCCTTGGGCGAGAGGATGGAGATGTAGTCCTCGTAGATCATCCTGGCCTTCTCGTCGATGGTGTGCTTGTTGCACTCGTTTTTGAGCTCCTCGCACGCCAGCCAGAAGAGCATGTTCTCCTCGCTGTACTCAGTCCGCAAGAACTCCCGGAAGACGTTGCGACCCGCCGGGCTCTTCATCAGCTTGTCGAAGGACTGTGCCCAGCCCCGCACCTCCTCCGGCGTGGGTTTGGCACTGCCAGGTCCCCGTGGGGAAGGCAAGGGGACAGCGTTAGGGCCAGCTGGGGAGGGCTGCGGGCTCCCCGCTCCGTTCCTCCCCACGCAGCTCGGCCGTGCTCATCCCTGGTCCCATCCTGGAGGGACCATGCCCCAACGCATCCCCCGTGCTCACGCCGAGGCCGTTCCTGCTCAGGCTCCAGTTATTACAGAGGCTTTCGGAGGTCGCTCGTGGGGTCTGTCCCGGCTCCTCTCGGCCGGGCTGGAGCGCAGGCTTGCTTTTAGCTGAATTTCCCAAGCTGAGACGTATTTTGGTGCTGGCTTTGCACAAACCCAAAAGGGAGGAAAAGCCCTTCCCTCGCAGAGCGGCAGCTCTGAGCTGCCCCGACCAGGGAGAGACCGACAGGGGCCCGTCATCCCTCACGGCTGGGGGGGGAGGGAGGGAGGCTGCTCCCCAGCAAATTCTCATTACCTGCTAACGCAGGGCAGGAGCAATTATTATCAGTGGCTAATTAGCACGGCTGAGCCCTAACCCTGCTGCACCTGGCACTGCACAGAGCACCCAGGCTGGGTTGTGGGCAGGGCGTCATACCCGCCCCCCAGGGAGTGGGTGCTCGGTTCAGGGCATCCCCAGAGCAGGGTGCCAGCAGGATGAGGCTCTGCCCTTGGGACATGGCCTGAAAGCTGCTGAGGTCCTTGCGTGCCTCAGTTTCCCTCTGCAAGGGGCCCAAGGGCCAGAATCGCAGAGGGCTGCAGTCCGTGGCTCC
>NW_009602669.1:780-1165 GCF_000690535.1 Cariama cristata | reverse complement strand
GTCCCCTCCCGTGTCCCCCAACGTACGTGCTGCCGTCCCCACCTCCTCTGCAGCTCTTGGCCCTTGGGGACGTGTCCAGAGAGCCCCGGTCCAGCCCAGGGCAGTGGCCAAGCCAGGCAGGGAGCAGGGACGGCTCCTGGCTCAGCCCCCCGTGGGGACAGTGATCAGGACCTCGGTGCTTTGCACACACCACCCCGCCATCATCCCCCTGGCACGGAGCCCCCCGGCACCCCTGGTCCTCCCCAGTGCCCTGCAGCCAGCCCGGGTGTCCCTGCAGGATCCTGAAGTTCCTGGTGGCCAAGAGGAAATTCAAGGAGACCTTGCGTCCCTACGACGTCAAGGACGTCATCGAGCAGTACTCGGCCGGCCACCTGGACATGTTGGG
>NW_009602669.1:353-635 GCF_000690535.1 Cariama cristata | reverse complement strand
TCCTTTGTGCTCTCGCACCCCCTCTGGTCCACTGGGAGTGATGGGCTGTGTCCCTTCCCTCCCTGCCAGCGTGGACCAGATCGTGGGCAGGGGGGCCCTCGCTGCGGACAAGAAGGTGCGGGAGAAGGGGGAGAAGCCGGCGCTGGAGACGGAGCTGGTGGATGAGCTCAGCATGATGGGGCGTGTGGTCAAAGTGGAGAGACAGGTCAGGAGGGGATGGCCCCCAGGGAGTATGTCACTGTCCCTTCGGCACCTGCGGGAAGGGGGAGCCGGGCACCCCCC
>NW_009602669.1:0-236 GCF_000690535.1 Cariama cristata | reverse complement strand
CTGGCCGCCGTGCAGGTGCCCCCCTGCGAGCCCGACATCACCTCCGACTACCACAGCCCCGTGGACCACGAGGACATCTCGGTCTCTGCCCAGACCCTGAACATCTCCAGGTCGGCCAGCACCAATATGGACTGAGCAGGGAGGCAGTGGGACAGATCCTGCCAGCGTGCAGCCGGTGGGATGGGATGCCAGGACATGGGAGCAGCGTGGCGTCGCTCGGCCCCATCTCGCTACGT
>NW_009602668.1:481-783 GCF_000690535.1 Cariama cristata | reverse complement strand
TGAGCAGAGCAAGATAAAACCACCCGGCACCGTGCCGTGCCCGGCTGAGGCGATGCCAGTGCTCCCCGCAGTATCCCCGGTCCTTGCTCCAGGCTCGTAGCCAGCTGCACGGAACCGCGGTGGCCGCTGGTTTTTGCCGGCCTTGCCAAGAAATGAGTTTTTCCTTGGGCAAGGTGTTTACTCAGTGGCTTCCTCTCTGGCCTCACCCCGCTCGGCACACACACGCGCCGGACTCGGTGGCCCTCGGTGCTGTTTGCACCCATGGCAACGTGCGAGACAAGGCCAATGCAAACACAGGGCGG
>NW_009602668.1:0-213 GCF_000690535.1 Cariama cristata | reverse complement strand
AGTTGTGCCGAGGATTCGGGGGGGACCGGGGATGCTGGGGTGTGGAGCAGGGGGGTTTTCCGGAGCATCGGGAGGAGATGGCTCACGGGATGGAGGGAAAACCGGGGAGATCTCCACCGTTAAACGTTTACCCCGGCTGGGGAGACGATGCTTCTGTGTTGGAGGAAACCCGTAGCAAGACAGCTACAGAGTTAATATGGCTCTGGCGAGGAG
>NW_009602667.1:378-876 GCF_000690535.1 Cariama cristata | reverse complement strand
GCAGCACTGCGCTGCTCTCCTCCCATGCCAGCACCCCCAGTGCAGCAGGGCTGGGGGGCATCAAATATTTATCAAAGCCCCAAAGAGTGGGTACGGAGGGAATCAGGTTTCTGAGCTCGCCGGCTCACCCCTTCACCGCTTTGTGTGTGCCAGGCGCTTTGCCAAGCACCGATAAATAAATAACACAACGCCTCGCCGCGACACCGCGCTGCTGCCGCCGGCACCCTGCTCCCGGCCCCACGCTGCTCCCGGCATTAAACTTTAGCAGCTCCCACTGGCTGGGGAACAATTATTCAGGGCACTAGGAAGCAGGCGAGTGCTTTGGTCTTTGTATTTCCCCAAATCGCCCAAGCTCCGCAGGCTGCGAGTGTTTTCTTCCAGGAGCGCAAACCCCGTTCCTCCTCTTGAGCTGGCAGCGAGGGCCACGGCTTGGTCCCCAAGGGAGGGTTTTGGGGTTCACCCCCCTGGGGAAGGGCCACGCATCACCCCGAGCAGGGG
>NW_009602667.1:0-214 GCF_000690535.1 Cariama cristata | reverse complement strand
AAAAGCCGAAGGGAGGGCGATGCCCAGCGGCATCAAAACTTGTGCTCTCCAGCACTCGGTGACCACGAAGGTGCTTCCAAGAGCAATCTTTCCCCCATCTTTCACAATTTCCCATCTTAAAACCTCTGCAAAGCTTTTTCCCCTCTTTTTCCAAACGCCCGCCTGGCAGTGCAGCAGCTCAGCCGGGTGGCACCGACCTGTCCCCATGACCGCG
>NW_009602666.1:1286-1561 GCF_000690535.1 Cariama cristata | reverse complement strand
CCCAACGCCTGGCTCACTCGCATCCAGAAAGATCGTCTCCACGTTGTCGTTACATTCTCTTGCTCCTACAGAGTCACCGCTGGGATTTATCCAACCGGAGATGAGACGATAAAGATTGGTAAAGAAATCATATAACGCTGTAAGACGCCTCTGATCGGCGAGGACTACTTAAAACGACGTTTTCCTGCACCGATGTGCAGCTCTGGTTTCACCTCCGCGGTGCTCACCCGAAGGGTGCCGGAGGAGCTCGGTTGGCCGCCCCGCGCCCGCGCGTC
>NW_009602666.1:0-1223 GCF_000690535.1 Cariama cristata | reverse complement strand
ACCAGTCCGTCCAGGCTGTGGTTCTAACACCACAGAAGAAACTTACTGCAAAGGCCCTTATAGGGATAAGTAACACATCTAATTACCATATCCTTAGAATAGATGTAATATAAATTTCATTACTCACTTAAAAGTTCTAAAGTTAACAGCATAAACTTGAAGTTGAGTAATTAAGTAATCCTTATATAGACACTTATTAAAGTATTTATACATATTATCTTAAATCTACATCTATCATTTTGCCAATTAAAATTAGGACTTTAATTGCAATTAAGTAATTTAATTGCCAATTGAACAGCAAAATTGCTAAGTGACTAATTTTAATGCCTATTTTAATTACCAATCATGACTGGGGAGGGAGCTAATCAAGCAGTATCAGAGTAATGATGTGAAAAAAAGAGGGAGAACAAACATTCAAGACTACATGCTTTTAAAAAAGAACTCTAAATTAAATAAATGCAAACACAATTTTATCCATGTGGTGAAATGCTGTATTTTGGTGTCGAAATACACGAGCACACATTTAATTAAAAAGAACCGTCGCTCTTCCCCCGGAGTACTACTGACGAAGTGCCCGTTATCCCTTGGCTCCGCAGGAGCCTCCTGGAAGGGAACCCCCAAACCGGGCAGGGGTGGCAGCTCGGTACGGTCGCTCACTCGGCACGCCGGGCTCCCTCGGAAACGCAATGCTTAGAACCAAAAAGCTGGTAAACTGGAGAAGATCCAAACCCCCTCCAACAGCGGACACAGGGCAACAGGGTGGCACTGATGGGCCAGAGGCGAGGTCCCCTTGGAAGACGTTGCGGTGGTCACCGCAGCAGCCCCACACCCACGTGAGACACCCTCACCTGCGGTGCGGCGGGGTGAAAGAGAAACGGGGAGAGGGCGGCCGGGGCACAGCTGGGGCCTGTATCACCCACAGCGCTCCTTGGTCCTCGTCCTGCCCGTCCTGGGGCCGTTTTGTGTCGTTCCCCCGAGGAAAGGCACAGGCGCACAGGCAGGGGTGCGCAGGCAGGGGTGCACAGGCAGAGGTGCACAGGCAGACGTGCACAGGCAGGCGCACACAGAGGTCTGTCGTCGCTGGTCCCGCTCCCTCCTGTTGGTGGTTAAAAGACGCAAAGGTGAATCACAAGCGTTTCTCACCCTGAGCAGCCCATATAGGAGGACCGTCCCCAAGCATATTCCAAAAAGTAAAAATCCGTTATCCGGAAAGGCTCCACCCA
>NW_009602665.1:1191-4947 GCF_000690535.1 Cariama cristata | reverse complement strand
TGTACCCCTGCGCTGCTGGGGAGAGGAGGTGGAGAAAACTGGGAGTAAAATTAAGGCAAGGAAGAAGGGAGGGGTGGGAGGAAGGTGTTTTAAAATTTGGTTTTATTTCTCATTATCCTGCTCAGATTTGTTTGGTAATAATTTAAACTAATTTCCCCAAGTTGAGTCTGTTTTGCTGTGATGTGATGATAATCTCTGAGTGATCTCTCCCTTTCCTTATCTTAGCCTTTCGTTATATTTTCCCTCCTCTGTCCAGCTGAGCAGGGCAGTGATAGAGTAGCTTTGGTGTGCACCTGGCATCCAGCCAGGGTCAACCCACCACAACGGTAAAAAACAAAAAAGGAAATAAATTTTTAATCAAAGATCATTCTCTCAAATAGAATAAGATTCTGGAAAATTATATAATCTCCAGATAGTGTCACTGACTTACAAAACCTTTAACTGCATCCAGCTTTCCCTCACAACATCCTAGTAAGTGTTACACAACACACAAAAACTACTACATGAAAATTTATAATCAGATTATAATTTTATCCTATCAAAAGATAAGGCTATGACATAGTATTGGCAAGTTTCTGCGCTCTGATATGCTATAGCATGAGTTTCACTAGCTTTGTATATTACTGCTATGATTTGAAAAAATAAAAGCAGAAACGTTTGTGCATTTTGATGTTACAGCTTAGATTGCTGGTTCCCAAGTCATAGAACTCAAACCAAATAAAGTTAAGCAATAACAACAAATTGTTGCACATAACTTTGCCATTTTGTTTGTTTCACATACAAATTAGCTCAATGGGAACATGTAATTGGGGAAGACGTTGAGACGAAAAGTACATTTACTGTGACTTCAGTTGCTACATCCCTAGAGGTAGTTTTACATTACTAAAATACTAAGAAAAAAAACCAAGGGAGAGCTTTGCCTCTGCCATTTATGAATATATGCTGTTTACAGCTATTACTTGAAAAAAACACTAAGACAAAATATTGTGCTTGGTATTTTGTGGCAATAGATGTGAAGAAAAAGAAAGCAACAATGGACTAGCATGTAAGTAGAGGACATGGATTCAGAAATTAGTTCTATTGAAAAAAAAAGGAATTATTTTGACTATGCTAGCTGATGATCTGTCCATTAACATGTTGCCTCAAGGAGCAACAGAGTTAAACTATGTACTAATATGACCAATTTTTGTTCAAGGTGCTGCAAAAACATAGAAAACTACCAATATTTCAGATAATAAAACTTCAATAATAGGTAGAAGAGAAATACATATAGTGAAAATATGCAGTAGGATAAATTAACAAAATCCTTTGCTATCCAAGCTTGGACTCCTGTTTAAATATTGTTTCTGGCTTTTGATATGAAAAGTCATCTGTCAGTATTTCCAGAGATGGACCATTTTCATCTAAAAGAGGTGAAAAAATAGTAAAACGCTTCTGGCTAAGAACATGATTTGCAAAACCTGCAGCAGAACCGTGGTTTCTGTTTTATAAATACTCACTGAACTTCGCAACATAAAATAGTCAGTTCACAGCCAGGCAAGAGTGCAACAAGGCTGCCAGCCAACATCTCCGATCCCTCAGTAACCTCACTGTGTAAGCCAGGCTTTCCTCTGCCAAAACTTAAATAAGGAAGGTGACACAAGGCAAAATGGGGATGTCCTAGAACAGTACTTTAGGCACCCAACTTGATAAAATTGACCAACTTTAGGGCACACAGAAAAAGCTTTTAAAGATTTCATATTCCTGATCCTGAGTAACAGGTCTGTTTCTGGAAGTGCTGAGCAGTTGAGAACTCTGGTGGAATTCACACACACGGCTGGCTGCTCAGCACCTTTGAAATATTGAGTCACTTATTTAAGACACTAAATATGGACCTGGAAACCTACTTTCAGATTCTCGGTTATTACCTTTCACACTTTTGTTTTCTGCTTACGAAGCATATTCAGTACTTTCTAGGACAACTCCCTGAAAAATTAGGATCAGTTTTAATGCCAAGATAGCAGGATTTTCCAAGCAAATTCACATTTATTTTTTTTTTGCTAAGACATCGTGATACAAGATTGATTAATTCATTTGCATCTAAATCCACGGAGTTTTTTTTTAAATCAATAGACACTAAAACACTAAGAACATAATAGGAAAATAAAATGGCATCGTAAATCAAATTAAATTCTAATCTGGTCAAATCCCTAATGCTAATCAGAACAGTTTTCCATATGCAGAGGTACCAGAGAGGCATGTTGCTACACAGGCAACAAATTTTCAAGTTCAGTATCTTAGTCGTACTTTCAGATTTGTAAGCTAATTGATTTTTTTCTTTTAGAATACTCTTCTATTAAAGAGTGTCAGTCAATCAATAAATTTGCAACAAGTTCTCATGAATCCTGATTTTCAAAAAATGTTCAATAGAAATTGTTCTAAATAATTGGTCCAAAACCAGGCTGAAGTGTTTTATGAGAAGAAATAGTTTCAGCATTATTAAAATTAAGTACTTCAAACATATTGAGATGAAATTTTGGACAAAGCCTTTAATTTTTTGAAAAACAATGTTGTTGAGAATTTTATTTCTAGAGAACTTAAACATATACAACAGACATTTGGCCACTGGCTGTGCTTGCTACAGAAGTGACTGTACTTCAGTGGCCCATGAAGAGATTGCTGAACACAGCACTGCATGCTGTTCAAACACTCTATTAATAATGTGAAGTGTACATTGCTTATCTTGGGTTCAGACCGCATCCTGTAAATACAGTTTGGGGAACTGATAAATAACTTCACATATCCCTCTTTGGATCTAGAGACAGTACATCATCAAAGAAGTGAGTTTCCATTTCATTGTATTCAGAAAGAGGAAAGGAAGAGTTCATCCAACTTAACATTGCAAAATAAAACTTCTGGAAGAATTTGTCCTAGGACAGCTTTACTGTACTGTTAAGACTCCAATTTTGCACATTCTTTGTTATACAAATAGTTCATAACCCACACAAGTAATTTCACTGTAATCAGTGACACCAGTTAGGAGAGCAAGAATTCTTCACTCAGGCACAGTTGTGCAGAATCAGGCCCTAACTTTTTAAGTTCACGCTTTCTTCAGTCAATGCTACAGATTGTAAATATAGTTTTCTTGATCAGTGCGGAAAGGGTTCTTTTACCCAAAGAATTCCATCTACTACTCCTTGCGTCCACTGTGGGTTTATAGCACGCCATATGAGATTTAAGAATTAACATACTTCTCTTCAGCCATGGAAACTCAGCTGACAGTCTGCAAAAATCTTCATAAATACAGCATATGCCACACCCATTCATCTCTGTGGAGCACAGACCTTGTCTTTGTATAGGCAAGACATAAATAGGTGTAAAAACAACAACAACAAACCCTATTCCAGCAATACCTTAACATAATTTCTGAGAGAAATTAAACCCAGTTGGCTTTATTTCAAACATTAGAGTGAAGAAAGTATTTTTGGGACTCTCATCACTACAATGTAATTCTAGCAGTGATGCAATGCCAGAATTAACTGTGTCACTAGGCCAGTGAGGCTGTGCCAAAGTATGTAACCAAAAATTGTTTTATAAACACTGAAACTTCCCACATCCCAGTGCTTAGCATTTTTAATCTATTATAAAAGCCTGTAAAATACGCAATGCAAGGGCAATAAAATTCAGAGGCATATAAAGCTTTAGCATTTTCAGGGCATTGTACCAATATTAAATTTTATAAATCCCTACAAAGCAGTGTAAAAGTAACACTCTGAG
>NW_009602665.1:0-1160 GCF_000690535.1 Cariama cristata | reverse complement strand
AGCAGGAACTGAACTATAGAGGTAATAAGGCCATGACCTGACAACACTCACACATCCTTAAATTTTAGTCATGTAAGTAAATTGGACTATGTGTGCTCAACACTAAGCAAAAATTGAAAGGCTGGTTAACTAATAGATTAGCCCAAGCACTCTAAACTGTATCAGTCATAGCATCAGGTTTAGACCTTGAAAGTGCATGCTTCCTCTTGCTGTTTTGGGTTCATTCATCAACATGTGTGGTAAAAAATGTTTAGGGGCACCATCTGCAAAATATCCTTAATATTAGCACTCGTTTCTTTATGCATCGTGCTAAAAAATGTTACTATTACAATTTCTTATAAATCATGCTCAATTCTTCACCCTCCTCTCTACCTAGATGATAAAGGATCTTGCTGCCCACCTCTGTAGTCTCTGAGGAGCTAGACTGGGACAGTTTTGCTCTTGGTGCCCAGGTGCACAGGGCAGGGCAGGAACAGTCAGGAAAGCGAGCGCTGTTCCCACCTGCTGTCAGGCCCAGCATTTTGGAAAACTGCAGAAAGTTCAAATGACAATGGAGTCAACACTCTTAGAAACACGGAGAGACCACTTTGGGGTGCTCTACAAGTAAAACTCTAAACATACACTATCTGATAGTGTCTTTTATTCAACTAAAATACAAATTGGAGATTCCTGACAGATTACCACTAAAAACTCGCAATAAAGAAACTACAGCCAGCCAAGCTCTTGTTTTGCATCACCCACAACGCTGTTAACACAGCCAGTACCGACAGGGCACATTCTTTGTGTTTATCCCATTCCCCAGAAACCTCCTTGCAGTGGGAACACAGGAGACATGCAAAAGATATGAGCCAACAAAACCTACCTGTACAGTATTCCTCCTTAGGATTTAACTTGCTGCTACAGGAGCTGGGGCAGGGCCTGCGGCCGGTCTGTTCTTGCAGATGAGCAGCTTGGTGCAGAGCCCAGGGGTCACTGGGCCAGCCTCTTCTTAGCTTAGCCTTCGCACCGTGCCCGGATCTGACTGAAAAGTCATAGCCTGCATACGAACGCTGTATACCTGTATGTAAAACATTCCCTTTGCAAGCAGGAATTGGCTGGTTTCTCATTATGAGGTCTTCAGAAGTACCTTTTTATATATATATGTAATCATATATGTATAT